>NW_008581161.1:0-58086 GCF_000691845.1 Merops nubicus | reverse complement strand
CGCCATCTTGCGACGGGACAGGGCGGGGCGGGACCGCGCTAAAAGCCGGCCCGTCACGGGTCTGTGGGTGGGTCGTGTTTTTATTAACTTCTTATTGTTGTTTTCCTTCCGGGTGGTTCTGCGTTCTGGCCGGGTTGTTCGCCTCCTCGCCCCGTGGGGCGAGGGGAAGGTGTTGTGGCGGGCCCGTACACGTCCCCCTGCAGTCATCTGCTCCTGCCTCCCTAGGTACAAACCTCCTGACACATCTGCGCTTACGACAGCGTTATGATGAAACGCCTGTGTAATTATTGTTTTTCTACAGTACTTTAGGAATCACGTTGCAGAAGGGAGCGGGAACACAGACGGCCCAGGCACAGCCAGGGAGGGGCCGCTCCAGGCCGGGCGGGAGCGGAGCGCAGAGGAAACTGCCCGCGGCCTCCGGGCGTCGGCGGCGCCTTTTAATCGTCGGAACCGTCACACCAACATCTTCTAACACTTTTTGTTTGTTGGGTTTTTTTTTTTTAGAACAGCATCCCTAAACACGGTGTTTTATAATTATTATGTGCAGGGGCTTTCCAAAGGAAGAGAAAACCAGTGGAGGTGGGGGAAAGGATAAAGATTTGACAGCCTGCGCGTAGTTCTTCATCCCTTTGGCTTGTGTAGTTACCCTAATACGTAGGCAACAGCCCTGACAGACAATACTCTCCCCAGTCAAACATTTGGGAAAGTGTTGAGCTGTGAATGGGCATCTTTTACTGAGGAAGGAGCTCCTATCTGCTTCCTTTACCAACAAAATGGAGAACAACATTGAGGTGCTGGAGCGGATCCAAAGAAGAGCAACGAAGCTGGTGAAGGGCCTAGAGAACAAGTCTCCTGAGGAGTGGCTGAGAGACCTGGGGCAGTTTAGTCTGAAGAAGAGGAGGCTGAGGGGAGATCTTATCTGCAGCTGCCTGAAAGGACATTGTAGAGACGTAGGTGCGGGTCTCTTCTCACAAGTAACTAGTGGTAAAACAAGAAGGAATGGCCTTAAACTGCACCAGGGAAGATTTAGACTGGAGATTAGGAAGAACGTTTTCACTGAAAGGGTTGTCAGGCATTGGAACAGGCTGCCTAGGGAGGGGGTTCAGTCACCGTCCCTGGGTGTGTTTAAAAGCCATGTAGATGTGGTGCTTGGGGGTATGGCTTAGAGGTGGCCTTGGCAGAGGAGAGTTAATGGTTGGACTCAATGATCTTGAAGGTCTTTTCCAACCAAAGTGATTCTATGAAAACCCGGAGATACAAACTGACTAGCAAGTAGATGTTACCAGTTGTCATTGTGGTGGGGATTTGGTCAAGATGATAGACAATCCAAATTAATGGGATTTTATATACTTTTGTCACTCCCCACCTGGTGCTGGGGAACCTTCAAATGTTATCTTACAGAGTCATAAGATGGCACAAAAGTTGTAAGCAAAAAGCGAGTTTTGAGCTTTGCTATCTGTTGAGAAATGCGACAAAACCTGAAAAGCAAGACTATAATGGCTCAAAACACAAAGCAGATTGGCCCAGGAGATATTTTTCAAAATCTTGTAATTTCAAAACCAATAATTTACTGGGAGGTGAATTGTACATAATCTGTTGAGAGAATAGTCGTGGATTGGTTGTTTCTGTATATTGATCCATAGTGTAAACCTGTTGTAATGTGTTTTTAACAGATAAAAAATCTTTTTGGGTCAGTCGCGCTTTCAGCTCTGGTGTTCTACACCCTAGGCCAGAAGATGGCACTGCAGGAATAGTATTCCGTAGGTGGGCCTGCCTGGAAGGAGCCTTGCCTCTGGAAGAGTTTATGTGTTTCCAGTGTGACATACAGTGCAGAGGGCTGTTAGTCTGTACTTACAGACAGAAGTGCCTTCGTTACAGAATCGGTTGCAGCCTGAAAACTTGTACTGTGTTTTCGTTTGGGAGTATGATCTCGTATTTTACCAGAGTAGGCAGGAGAGAACCATGCAGGGGCACTTGAGAGGGAAGAAGTAGAACAGAATTGGGTGGGAATTACTGCATCTGAGTGCTCAGAGGTAAGATTTGGGCATGCCTATGAGGTAACATCAGGTAGAGCCTCCTAGGGAGTGCCTTCCTTGGACTCTTGTGGGCTCCAGGGTGAGCCCGGCAGCTTGTCCTCTGGTCTGTTAGCAGGCAGGAGCCTGACTGGGAGATTGGCATTCCCGGGGATGCCCTGATCACCCCACATACAGCCTTGGCAGCTTTGTTGCAGCAAGAAGACTTGGCACAATGTGTCCCATCACCCACGCACAGGGTAAAGTGATAAGGGAGCTGAGAGATGACAGATCCTGCCCTAAGCCACAGAAAAGCAAACTTTGTCCAGGTTTCAAGTATCAGTTCCTGGGACCAGGAAATGCCTTAAATAGACAGCAGCAAGCAGGTTGATGTGTTTCATACCAGCTTTTTTTTGGGGGGAAGAAGTGTGGCTGCAAAAAATTGGACGTAAAGAGCAATGATGATTTTTTTTTTGCATGTGCTTGCAGAAAACGGACTTGAAATAGATACAGCAGTAGGGCAGAGAGTGCAGATGTTCTTTCCAGTTTGGGATTGTGTTTTTCTTAGAGCAGCCTGTTGGGACTCTGCAGAGACAGAGCATAGCCAGGATTAAGTGACAGTGGTGTACCCCTCCTACCTGTACAGTGTGTGACTCCTCTGACTTGAGGAGTCTGTGACATTTGAGCTTTCTTACAAATTGGTTTGGTTGAACGGTTTCTTGAGTCACTTGGGTTCTTTTTTTTATGATTTCCAGCATTAATAGGTCATTGCTACAGCTGGAAAGGAGCAGTGTTCTGTTCATGACCTGCTCTTTTTTTGGAAATGTCTGATCTGTTTACTACAGTGAATATAATTTGAAGCATTATCTTGCTGAAAAACAACGCATGTGATCTTGCAAGATACTAAGTTAGCAGATAAGGGACTTGTAGATTACGTGGAGAAAGTGTTCAAGCAAAGTCCTGTGGGCAAGACATGTTGAAATGAAATTTGAGTTGGTTTTAGTCAAACTTAATGTTCCTGTTGTTCATCTGAGGAGCGCTTGTTCTCCAGACGTGAAGACTGTACACGTATATTGAGGTCAGAACAGCCACATGAAAGGAATTAGCTTTTTTTGGAAGAGGTATTCTTTGCTGTCTTTCATTCCCACTGCAAGTAAAAGACATTTAAAGGAAATGAGCAAACAAATCTGATTGAATGCATTTTTTTCTGTCAGGTAAATCATGTACAACTTTCCATGCATATTCCTGAGCTGGGACATCCTTAGCTCTATATACATCTGCATCAGGATCTGTTGCTGTCAGAGTGTTCTTCTCCAGGGCTGGGTGTGTTAGATTTGATTTTGATGGCAGACAACTTAATGCAGAAAACTACCAGTTAATCCAGCCCTTGGATGCAAATGTAATTTTTCTCAGAGCTTTTCCTGTGCCATTGGTATGTATTTGGTTTTTAAATAATTTTTGATATCCAAGGTACAAATCTGAAGTGGAAGAACTGCCTATAGGCATATTCTTCTTGGCTGATCAGTAATTCAAAAGAGATCCTCTGGTGGCTGGTAAACACCATGTACAAGCCCTGAAGGTGATTTCTGCCAGATGGTTGTCTATGTATTTGGGTGACAGAAACTCTGTGAGAAGAGCTATGGTTACTTGTGTTCCTCTCTCTTGCTACATGTGACAGTGGTACAGATTTTGCTGTAAAGCCAAGCAGCAGGATTTGACCAGAAGTTTTGAAAACACAGCAAAGGACAGCACTGACCCTTCTCACAAAACACTTTATCCCTTTTTTAGACTTTCAGTCTGTGTTGCAAAGAGCGTGTCCAGCAATTCCTATCTGATATGAATAGCCTAGAGGTTTGGTTTCTTAGTAGGTTATTTAAAGCCTGTGTGCTGTCTTCTTTCAAGAAGAACCCAGGTGCCAGTTTAGCACGTCTGCCCATCAGGCGACCTGCATGTTCTTCATCCAAATTTTCTATGTTGGCATTATAGCACAGGGTAAGCTGGAATAAGATGCAGAGCTCTCAGCTTACTTCTGCCTTGATATGTGACTCTCCTTAGTGTACCTTTGCACGGGGTCACACGGTGTTAGTCCTGTGGGTGCAAGATGGTGTGACAGAGAGAGATGGGCTGCAGCTGATGTGCATGCCTTCAAGTGGGCCTCCTTGGGGCACGGGCCCCTGGGAACCAGCTCACATTCCCCCATCCTGGCAGAGCACCACAGTCGTGCTCTCGCTCTCTGCCCACGCGTGGCATATAGGCACACCACTGCCAGGAGAGCCAGCTCCTTCAGTGTGTGCCTTGGAGCACCAGGGGGATGCCACAGCCCTCCAAGGCCTGTGTGTGAGGTCCAGCAATAGCTGAGCATCAGCATGGAGAGGGACATGGGAGTCAAGTGTGAGTCTCATGAGCAGAGAACGTGACTTGGCAGGCCTAAAAGTGATGGTGACAGGTCATCTCTCACCACAGGGCAAGATTTTGGTTTCTCCAGGTCTTTGAACTTCAAACTGTCCTGTTAATAAAGGGTTGCCAATCTACGGTGCTGGCCTGAAGTCAGCGCTGGCTCATCTTTGTTAGCTGGCTAGCCCTCAGCAATTTTCAGCATGCAGCAGCACTGATTTGGAGGGAGAATGTACAAATGGCTTATAAAATTATTTCAAAATCACTTCTACCAAAGCTCAAGAAGAGCAGCTGTTTCTGTGGACACTCCCAGTGAAGATGGAAGTTACAGGCTGAAGTCCTGGTTTCCTCTGCAGGGAGAATTTGTTAATGCATTCACTTTAGCATGTGTCGCAGGATGAAAGTTCTCAAAGATGGCTATGAAGAATTCATAATTTCAGCAAAGTTTGTCTCCTGATCAGAGCTGTTGTCCTATGAAAATCCACTGCAGACCATTAAAAGTGCACTCAGTTCTCTAGTAACACAGATCAGAGCAGCAGGACATGAATATAAAAGGCATGTAAAGGCATTTGCTAAACACAACAGACATTAATATACTTAACATGTTGCTGAAGGTTGAAAGTATCTTGTGTAACCAGTCTTGTAGTTGTATAAGGATGAAAATATACTTCTGCACTTTTTTATTATATCAGAACCAGAATGAGTGGCATCCTATTTACTGGCAATGAGCACAGCACATCCAGTAGTATTTTAAAGTGTTTCTGTTCAGGCAGTGCTGATGCTTAGAGTTTCAGACGTCATGTTTGCTATTTTTTTGGTATTTGGGAGAAGGCAACTCCATTTGGCTGGTTTAATAGAGCTCAAATGGTAAAGATAACACTGAGACCAGCCTTCATGATCTACTTTTTCTTTATAAGTGCCAAGTAACTTTCAAGCTGGGTTTTCTGATCCTAAATTCTGTAGCTTTTCTACTCTTGTCATAGGGTTGGTTGGTTGTTTTATGTGCACAATATGTATGTATCATTTAAATTAACAGTCATTAACAGGATTTGGAGGTAGTAACTCTAATGAGCTACTCAGTATTTCCTCCACTGGTCTTCAGCTGAAGTCCAGCCTAACTCATCCATTAACCAAAAACATTCTCAGCTATTCAGAGTTGTTGTGAAAAGAGCTTGAGAGGTCTGGGTTTCATCTGGTGGTATGAACTCATTCCTGTGCTTTGGGGTAATTTCATTCGACACAGAGACCAGGAGCTGCTGATCAGCCATGGCAGTAGCTATTAGTCTGGGAAAGTCTTCTTGTCACCATTTTAGCAAGGGGCTGGGAGAGAATTGGGGTGTGTGGAAGAGACCAGCACAAAACCCAGCAGAAATGGTGTCATGGAAGCTACTACTGAAATAGGCAAATTAAAGTAATGGCTTTAGTCTGTGCTGAGGAAAAAGGGATTACTTTAACAGATGCTCTGCTGTCTTTGAGAACCTGCATTAGCTGAGCACTACCCTTGCATAGGTGTGAGCGTTGCTGGGATCGTTGTGTTACCACTGTGGTGATTAGCAAGGCTGCCTTATGATTGTAAGGCTGTAGTTGGAGCTTGTGTAGATCCTGGCCTGTCCCTCCTGCGTGGCTTATTTCACAACCTTGGCAAACTTGTCGAGAAGGTAGATAAGTCCTGCCCGTCTGAAAATGTGTTCTTGCTTTGTGTGGTGTGGCCCTTGCAGAGTTCACCTAATTGCTGTTTTTCATTCTATCAGGGATGTGCAAGAGCTCCAGTAATGACATCAACCCTTGCTCAGAAGATCAGATATGTTCCTGGATGACTAAGGAGCACACCAGAGGAGACATCATAAGTTAAACCAAGGCAGAGGTGTTTTATTTGTTATGTTCTAAAAACAAACTTAGCTTTTCTGATATACAGAAATGTTACAGATGAGAAACTCTGAATTGAAACCACTTTTTAAAGTAATGAGGCAGCTAATAAACACTGTCATTTGTATGGAGAACAACTTGGAAAATGGCAGTGTTCAGTATAGCATGGAGGAAAAAATGGATCCATTTTTGTTTCACAAAGAGCCAAAGATGATGCCCTCCTGAGCAAACAGTCTGGAGAGCTGGTACTTGGAAAGTTAAAAGAGAAAACTTATTTTGTTTTAGTGTCTCTGGACTGGTAGAGCTAAGGAGTGCAATAGCCTAAGGAGTAAGCATTAAATGCTCCCCCCCAGTTTCCCCCAGGGTACCAGGTATAGGTACACAGTGTTTGTGCTGTTTCCAGTCGAAGATATGAATGTATGATGCCCAGTTTAAGATGTGTGTGTGTTCTGTCACACGAGTGTAGGAAGCAGTTAATCCCTTTTACCTGGAAGGAGGTGTAGCTTGCTTTTTTTTTTTTTTTTCTGGGGGCTTTTGGGAATCAGGAGAGAATGGAGAAGAATTTAGTTAATGGGGGCTGAGAACTTGAAAAAGGAGCTTCACCTGAGGGAAAAGAGGCCTTTTATGAGTCCTGACTACCAGGAACTCTAGAAAGCAGTCTAGAAATTTTGTTTGCTTACTTTGGAAAGCGGATCAGTACACTATTCTGTACTCTAATGATGAAATGGGTGGACATTTCTTTTTTAGTAACTATTTTAAGGCCTTTTTCTGCCATAATTTCTTGTAAGGCTTTAAAACTGACCCACAGATGCTCCGTAGCCTCTCTCCAGGCACTCAATACTGCGTGGTGTCACCAGGCTGGCTAAGCTTACTGCAGGGTGGGTGAGGGTTGTGTTGTCATGACTAGCTAATGAGTTAGGTTGTAGGAAACTGAATATCACCATCCTCACTGGAGCTGTGGGCAGAGACCATCACTGCCATGCTTCTTTGAAGTGTTTGCAGAGGATGTGAGATGGAGGAGACATCTTATAGGCGCTTTTGTGATCATGGAGTTTAACTTTTGAGGTCGTGAGCTCTGTGGTATACTGACCTTCTTACAAACTGTACCTGACTGTGGAGTTTCTTCTGTGTTTTCTTTCTTTACATCCTGCTGTGAAAAGTTAAGCATAGCTGTGCTGTAGAGATTTTTCTACTACTGCAACTGTGCTTGTTGCAGAAGGGGCTCTGAATTAAGTAATACTTTTATTCTGAAAATAACCTTTCTGGTTTTTAATTTGTTTTATCATGAAGTTCCTTCCCTGCATTGTAAGCATGCTGTGCCTCACAATGTCAAATCTACATGAAATGTGAATAATTTTTCAAGTCCAAAAGCACCCAAATGCAATTGGCTTAAAGACACAAGACTTGTTTTTTCCCAGATGTAACAAATTATAGGTGCTTTGTTCACCTTTTCACTTCTAAGCCTGCTTCATGAGTTTCATGGCAACTATGAGAGAGAGATTTACTCTTCTCATTCCATGCAGTGCCCAGGGTTAACTCATGATCTCCTGGACCTTGCAGCACAGCCCTGGAAAAATAATCTCAAGTGTGGCTAGACTTGGTGTAGTAGAAGCAGTACTTTGCATTCCTCCTCACTTCTGATTCTCTTGAGGATCTGCCTTTATGGACAATGGATGTGACCTGTACTACATAGCACTGTCCTGCTAGGTATGCTCGGAAGAGGTTGGAGATGGTTCAAGCCCACATGCTCTGGTGCAGACCAGAGGCACAGCAGTCCCTCCCTTTTGCTGCCTGGCGTACAACAGGGAGGTGAGGAAGGGTCAGCACAGAGAACAGTGCACCAAGGAGAATGCTCCAGAGGGCTGTAAAGAACGTAACTGAGGAGCCACTGTGAGGTGCTACTTTTGTCATTGGCTTTCTCAAGACTTTGTGCTGTCCACTTGTTCTGGTCCCTCTCTTAATGTGCCCCTCATTGCCCGGTGTTGCTCATGAGACCGTGAAGAGGCCGCATGAGCTTCAGCGGATCTTTGTGAGGATGGGCAGGAGCTGAATTCCCTTGGAGACACGCCACTGGTTGCAGTTTGCCCTGTGACATTTCTCCATGCCTAGATGCCTTCCAGCCAGCAGAAGACTGTACTACCCTAAGGAAATAAACAATGTATGTAAACTGTGGAAAGGCAGTAAAAATCAGTAAAAATTAGTCAGTTTAAAAGTACAATAATTTATAACAAGTATAAATTAATAATAATGATCGTTGCCGTTTCTTTTAGGTGTTGTGAACAATCCTGAAATACTTTTCATGCTGCTGAGGAAATATGCACATGCATTTTTATTGCTTTAGCAATAAAATGCTTTTTTTTTTTGCGTTCATTTCTTAGTGCGAGGCCTTTCCAAAGGATTGGCAATGGCCTTTCTTCTGCAACAGTTTGATTTAGGAGTGCTGCTACCCATCATTGCTACATTGGTGGAGAAATGAAATGTTTATGCACTAATCTATACCATCCTCCCAAACCATAGATTTTGGTAATGGAAAATTCAGTTTAATGCTCTAATAAACTGTGGCTTGATACGTACTGTGCCAATTAATCTAGAAGGTAGATGTAAGAGTGAAATTTTATATTTTCAGCAACATTTCAAATTTCATTCTGAAGTAAATGTAAGTGCCTGGATAAATGAGAAAGTATTGCATTTTTCATTATAAAATAAATGAGAAATAGGTTACTAAGGAAGCATCTTTTCTCCATTACACATTTGAGCACTTCCCAGTATCCCTATAAAAGTCAGCCTCCTCAGCATGAGGCTGTAGATTTAAAGCTGCAGTAGGACTGCATGGACAGTAAGAGAGTACTTAGAAGAAGACTGTTTGAATGTGTTGTGTTTAAAGCCCGAGATTTGTTTGCAGACCTGCTGAGGTAGAACAATTGTTCTTGCAGTAGTGGTATGAAATGCCGTAAGAGGGGAGCTATGTGAAAAAGGGAAGTATTCCTATGTGGAAGGGAGTTTACATCACTGGGAGAGTTACATTTGTGGAATTTGTTCAGACAGGAGTGTTTTACATCCCGTGGCTCATTGATACCTCAGTAGTAACGTAGGGAAGATGGATGTGGAGGCTGAGAGGGCTCAGTGACATGAATAGCAGATTTTAACTGCCAGAAAGAGATTATCTTTGCCAAATGTTCTCTTGAGTTTGTCATCGTGGCATGAGGGTTGGGGCTAGCAGATCTGTGTGAAGGAAGGATTGTGAAGATGATGTTATATAAAGGTGTCAGGCACCTCAGTAATAGAAAATAATCAGATACATTGTTCTAGTATAGAAGTGTTGGAGGTGTCTCCAAACAGGTGACAAATCTTCAGAGCCTTGGGCTGATGCTGTGAGGTGATGGCGAGTACATACTATGGGCTCCAGCAGTGGTAGAAACAGACCTGTCTTTGCTCATATGCGTGGTGGTAGCAGCTCACTCAAAGGACACAGCCTGTGTCAAGAGCAGGATTATATTCCTGGGCTCCATAACCCCCTCTCCTCAATCGTTCTGGTCTTTCCAGTGTGGTTTTGTAAGGTGCCTGCTCCACGGGGCTGGCCACTGTGGCTAGTGTTGCAGGCCAAGGGCCAGTGTTGTGCGGTTTGACCTTCCTCTGGGGGTGTAGCCCCGCTCCCAGGGACTTAAGCTGTATTGCATTGAGTAATGGAAAGTATCTTCATTAACAATGTTCTATTTAAAATACAAAGCAAATACAAAGATGGCAAGAGGTGTCAGATGACAGGGCCTGCGAATTCCTTTTTCCATTTGGAGCCTGAGCAGATGCAGGGTGGCTTTCCCCAGCTGCTGGGGTCTTCAGGATTTCTGCGGATAAAAGAGGAGCTTGGTCATGGGGTGTCATGTGCTGCACAAAGAGTGTGGTGGTACCTCTTGTGGAGAGAATTGTCCTTAGCTGAACAAAAAAAAAAATAAGAGGAAGCGGCCTTTTTGGGGGAAGATTCCCCAGAATCAGAACTTTGAGCAATACTTACGTTACTAGTGTGAAGACAGTAGGCTGAAACAAGTTCAAGCTTTAATTGGTTTTGAGGCAAAGTAGAAGGTTTCCTTGACTGATGGAATTAAATCTGAGGGAGAGATCTGGGGTTGGTGTGTTTCTCAGTTAAAGTCATGTAATTAGAATTCCAAAACTACTTCTTTCCATATTTTCAAAATAAGTTTTTAAAAAAATTATATAGTTTATGTTGTAGCTATCACTAGCTAGCAAAGTCTAGTATTTAAGGAGCTTGCTATTTTTTATAGATTACTGAATTAAGTTCACCTCAAGTTGTTTTTGTCTTAAAGAGCGTGGATGTTTTTTCAGATATTTGTCTCTGTCAAAATTTGTGGTGGTGAATTTTTTTTTTTAAATTACTAAAATCTTTGGACAGAATAAAAATCCATTCCCTGTCCAGCTCTGTGAAATACTTTGAGACTCAGTCCTAATTTAACAGGAAAGGAGCGTTCTCTATTTTCATCTGGCTTGGTTGAAAAATTTCTGCTTTAATTTTTGAGGCGTGAAAGCAGTGTAGGTAACATTGCCTTAATTCCTTGCAATTAGAGTTCAGAGAAATACTGTCAGGCTGATTATGTCTCAGTCTGGCATTTTGTTCTAAAGAAAATAGGAATGTCAGCTTTCAAAAACGGTTGGCTTAAAAATCTGTTTACTCATGCACTGATGAGAAGTCATCTAATTTTGTTAGTCAGCTGGGCTTGGGCCCCAGATATTTTAGAAATTAATAAAAGTTGCAATTTCAGGAAAACATGATGGAAATTTCAGCCTTTCCTTTAAGGTTGTGTCCAATCTTGGGCTAGTCTGTGTCTGTGACTACATGACCATGCAGTGTGACAGGGCAGTGTAAAAAGGAGGCTGAGCACATAGATGGTGAAACGTTGGCTTGGTTTTTGTTCGTTTGCTTGCCCAGCAACTAGGATGCAGTTTCCTGGAAAGTGGAAAAACAACGTGGAGCGTGTATGTGCAGGCACTGTGTTGAGGAACAGTAGGGTGTCTGTCAGTCCCTTGAGAAGAACCCTCCAGGCTGAGTCCCTGCAACTAACTTGATTTAATGTATCTCATACTTTTTTTTTTTTTTTTATTGCTTCTTTAGGAAGCAATGAAAACATTAAGTAACAGCTTTTTTTTTTTCCTGCCTTCCTTCTATCATGTGTTTTTCCCATTGTGCATGTAGCAACTACAACCCCTGTAAGCTACCTGCTGGCATAAGTCTCTAGGCAGGGTATAACTCAGAGAGTCATTTGGCCCTGTCTACCAGCATAGTGAGAATATAAATGGGATTTTCTTTCTTTCTTTTTTTTTTTTTTGGAAGCCTCAGAAGAGGCAGCTGCTCATTCAAGGGCTGTGGTTTATTCTGGTGCCAGCTGCCCCTGCTGTGCCCTGCTGCACCTGTTGGCACTTGAATTATGGGCATTTCATGCATAGTAACTTAATAAGGTGAAGTCAGATTTTGGTAGAACAAGCTGATGCTCCAGTGGGGATTAAGGCAGTTCTGTGACCGTTAAGGAAAGGAGAGGGGCAGTGTTTAAGGGCAGGGCTGTGCAGGTGACAGTACATCCCCACGAGCTGGCTGTCCCCACTGCCACTGCAGAAGTGGCAATCGGACTCTGCTTGCCATGGCCCAGGGGGGGACGGTCCCAGGGCTGGTTCCCCACACAGCCTCTCACACTGGCTGATATTTCTGGCTGCTTTTCCTGGTTGTCCCTAAAGCTATAAATATAGGCATAGCTACAATCCCTTCCTAATAGTGCTGTGGACCTGCTACTGCAGCATTACAGAGGAGATTTGACTGGGAAGAGTGGCTCTGCATGACCCCTTACAGCAGGGCCCCCCTGGCTGGTTTTGAGTCTTGCCTGGTGTCTCAGGGCAGGTGCCACCTTGGGTGCTATTCAGACACCAGCTACCAGGTCTCCTTCTCCTGAAAACGTTCTAAGTGCTGATGTAGGTGGTAGTTCCCTTATTACTTCTTCTCCCAGTCCCCAAAGAAAACCCTTTTCATTCAGATTAAGTAGAGTGACCTCCTGGAGATGTCTATACTTTTTTTTTTTTTTTTTTTTCCCCATGAAACTTTATTTTGTGAAATACAATATACAGAGAAAATAAATTATATGCTGAGTCCTTTTAGTGGTTTGGAACAGCTTTAGGCAAAAAAAAAAAAAAAAGACTTTATAGCCACAAAGTGACCACAAGGATTTATTGATGCTTATTTTTCCAAGAGATTACATTGTTTCAATGCAAACAACATGGAAAGAGATGCTTGGGATGGATGGATCCTGGGTGGTAGCAGTTTGTTCCATCTAGCTTGCCTTGCTGAATGTTCAGGGATTTTTTTAAGAGAAAGTGTAGTGACCAAGAGGTGATGCCTATGGATCCACTGGTACAAAGTGATGGTGTTTAAGGCACATCATCCACTTCTATGCAGTTTCCATGTTGATGGTGACAGACTGAGCAAGAATTTCAGGCAAATCTTGAGTGCCATCTGTTGTTTCTGAATTTGACTTGTTCTGGGAAAGAATGGGAGAGTTGGATGTAAAGTCAACACTGGCTGAAAAAGTCACTTTCAAAATGACAAACTGAGACCTTGATTTCTTTTTTGCGTTGTTTCACACAAGAGCTGGGAGAGTGTCCTTCCTGGGATAGAATCACTAATAGCTCAAATAAGCCCACAGACCAATGACATCTTATGTTTGCATTTTAAAGACAGATGCTGGGTTTTTCTTTAGACAAACTAGCAGTATATCAAGGTTGTGGGGGTTTTTGTTGTTGGTTTTTTTTTTCCCTACTTGTAGTACAACTGTGAAATGATTAGGTACTTTTGAAGCTCTCTTTTTGCTATTGATCACAACTGCTAGAATACTCTTTTTCAGAATATTATTTTGTTTGAAGAGTTGTTCTCAGTAATTTACAGAAGTATTCAGGCTACTCAGTCTTTACAGAAATCTACAAGTTATCAGAAGGTTGATTTGCTTTTTTTTTTTTTTAACAACCTCAACATGCTTATAGGATGAATGTCTCAGGCTGTCAGTTTGCATAGCTTATACTCTTAGTTTTGTATGACAACAGGTCTAGGATGACAGTTAAGCTTAAACATTTCCATGCTCATGAATAAACAGAGCATTTATTTTCACAGTTTGGTTATGTTTGGAAAATCCACTGAACAGTTTCCACCAGTTATAGAGCTGTGAACAAGACCCAGGAATCTGCACCCCTGTCTGCTTTGCTCTTGGACAACGGTCTCATTTTGTTCTATTTCTGTCACTGGGAAAATGGTGTCATGTTGGTTTTGTAAGCTATATCTGGCCATGGGCATGCAGAAGCCCTTAAGCACAGCCCACAGACAAGATGAAGTGTGGAAATGAGAAGAACGTACCGTTTAGTGTCTGGGGAAGTCCACTTAGACAGACAAGATGTGCTTTACAAACGCTGTGGAAAAATACACAGGTGCTGGTTAGAAGGAGCAGCAAATGTTACTTTGGGAAATACCTTTAGAAATGCCATCAGCTCCTGAACAGCTGTCATTAAAACCAGATCCTGATCAGAATTGACCCAACAAATGTGATGGAAAGTTCTAGGTGTCTAATGTACAAACAAAATTGTCTTCCTGCTTAAGTGTGATAAGACTAAATATATGACAAATAGAGCGCTTTGTCTAAGCATTAGCTATAGGATTGGTTCTGATCACTGCTACTTCCCTACGGGAAGCCAGAGAGTCTAGAGGTGACCCAAGCAGCCTTCTCTGCTGTGGCTCAGTTTAGTCTTTAGTGGTGTGACTGTAGGCTGAGCATATTGCAACAGTTGTTTTCCCGCATGAGCCTTTCAGCCTAACTCAGCGATGGCTTTGTCCACCTGATTTGCCTGAGAGTCTTAAGAGCCAACTGCAATGAAACTCTGCATGAGAAAGAAGAAATGTAGGTTGAGAAGTGTTGAATTCTTGCACCTACCCTCGTAATTGATGCAGCCATTGGAGTCTTCCTGACCTTTCATGAGTTCGTCTACTTCCTCTTCTGTCATCTTCTCACCTGAAGAGTGGAGAGATCTCCATTAGTTCTTCCACAGACACACAGCTGACATTGAACTCTACAGCTTTTCCAAAGACTGGCCGTATTTTCTGACTTAGTAACAAAGACCTGTACATGAACTGAGCTGTATTTTAACTTCAGAAGTTCTGCATGTGCACAGAGCCACAGGGATTCTAGTTATTCCTACAGAGTAAAGAAACTGCACAGCAAATCCTCTGCCTGTGTCTGTGTGTGTTATGTTGCTGAGGTGTACAGCCTTTTCTCTCCCTTCCTCAAATAACAGACACTCTTAGGACCTAGTCCAAATTTAGAGGTAATAAACTAAACCTTTTCCTTTAGGCCTTCTACTGAGTTTTGTTTGCTTTCCTTGTGGATTCCTAGTTAGGAGACCCAGACTCTTATCCAGCTTTCTAGCCACCTCCCTCTCCAAACTGCTTAGAATATCTTTCCTCCCTCTCTCATGCCTTCAAAGAGCGTTTTGAAGTGCTCCCAGAGGGGATGATCCCTTACCCAGCGTAGCCAGCACGTGGCGGAGCTCAGCCCCCATGACCGTCCCGTTGCCTTCCTTGTCAAAGACACGCAGACCTTCAACGAAGTCTTCGTAGGTGCCCTGTTCCTTGTTGTTAGCAGCTGCTTGCAACATGGGCAGGAACTCTTCAAAAGTAATTTTCTTGGCATTCATCTCTGGAAAGAAAGCACCAGTTGCTGTGTGCTAGACACACAGTTCGCTCCTTTGGGATATGTGCCCTGAAATGTGGGAAAGCCTCCCACCTGACTTGCACACCTCTTTCTATCCTGTACTGTAGTTATTGCCTTGGGGTTTGATAGTTCCTTTGCAGAATCTGGATTCTCTCTTATCGTGGGAGTCAGTTTTTACATCCATCTGAATTTTCACATCCTTACTCTAGCACTTTATTTCACTTAATTTTATATGCTTATATGTATGTTGTATTTTTCTTTCAGAAATTAAACTTGCTGTACAAGTTGATCTTTGAAAGGATTTTGGGAGTAGGGGAACTGCAGAATACAGTAAAACAGAAATCTTGAGCCCCAGCAATGGGAAAAGGTGTCCAGAGTGGGATTTTGCAACTTAGACAAGTCCCAGAGGTTGCTGATATGCTACTGACCTCTTCTGGATCTCGTGGATGTGATAACAGAGGCTATTAGCAAAAGAATAAACTAATATAAACTGGTTTTAATAGGAATGTGCAGTGGGAGTGGTGTCCATATTTACTATTGGTGTATTCAGTGCAGAGGTTTACACTCGGAAGCTTAGTGTGTCTAACCCCTATGTTCTCCTGAGCCAGAAGTTGTAGTCCTCATTGAGGCCTTCTCCAAATGCACAGAAATTCTCTTACAACCCAGCTATATCAAAATCACTGCCAGTTATTGCTGTGGTTGGTTAAAGCACTGTCATGGTCTCCCCTCTGTGCGAGTCCTCTGCTTAGTGCTTCCTGCTGGTGCTAATGCTTAACCTGGGTCTTCTGAATCATTCCTTAGAGCTGCCTTTACCACGCCTGAGGGTTTGGATGTAATTTAGCCCATCTTAACATGCTTCTGCATGACTGAAATTGGGAATCACCTGCACCTAGGGCCTTGTTAGAAGGAGGTGACTCCAGTATTTACCATTTCTTTTTATTTTAGAGGGGAGAAAAGGAAATAGATAATTGCCAGCATATGCCTCAGCACGCTCAGGAGCTTTGAGCAGACCACCCCAGTCAGCAGAAGTATATGGGTGAATTTCCAGTCTCAGGGCATGTCTTGGCTTACGCAGAAGACACTGGAAGGACCTGAAGAGCTGAGTATCAGCCATTAGAAAAGGACTAATAGCTTCTCAGCAAGGGCTGGGACACAAATGGAGTGTGAACAGCATGAGTGTATATCACAGCTACACCAACTTGACACCAAAATGGTCCCTGCGGAGATTTCATAGCCTAAGGAGGTGGTTTTCCTCTTTGAACACTGTGTTCCACATTGCCATCATCCTCTTCAAGAGGAATTGGAGAAATTCCATTGTAGCTGCAGAGTCCCTCATGTTCCCCATCAGAACAAAAGCTCCTCTCCTTCCTGCTGTGACTAATGTTACCTAATTACAGTTCCCCAGACTCAAGAATAACCCATGAGAGACTTACCCTCTTTGCTGGGGTTGCCCAGAATCTTGTTGATCTCAGCATTTGTTGGGTTCTGCCCCAGTGCCCGGATGATATCGCCAACCTGGCTCAGGGTGATCTTGGCATCACCAGTCCTGTCAAAGAGGAGGAAGGCCTCCTTGAAGTCTGCAAAGGAAGAGCAACAGTTAAATTGAGCCAGGCAGCTCCCTATTGACAAACACATGAACCTGTTGTCTCCTGGCACTGTTCCACCAACTCTGGGGAAGATAGCCAGGGGAATATTTGGCCTACAATCCCAGGATCTCCTCCCCTTTGACATTTTGCTTTCACTATTTTTAACCTTTTATATCTACCTTTCATAGCTTTCCTGGCTCTAATAACCATCGATAGCTTTGTGTTTGACCCTGTAGTTATTTCAAGAACAGAGGAAGATAAGCTTTCTACAAACGTTGCCATTCAAGAACAGATTTCTGTGCGTGACAGCAGCAGAAGGTAAAAATGTTATTGTCCACTCCACCTTATCACTCCAGAGGATTTGGAGTCTTCTGTCAAAGCACCTAGCAGTGCATAACATCTGCCTGCTTCGATGAGTCCTGCTTGCAATTCCCGCATCTCAACTACATGGTGCTAATGGGAAGCTTGAAGGTGCATTTCAAATGGTGCTACTTTTTTTTTTTTCCCCTTAAAGTTGCCTTACAATGACACTTCTACCCATATTTGTTCCCTCTCTTCTCTGCCCTTTGTGGTCTGTACCCGCTTCTTACAGATGCGTGAATACCCGGCTGTTCCAGTGGTAGTATTTGTGTGGTGCCTTAGTCCAGTGATTTCCAGTGTGTACACTTTAAGACTTTGCTTCTTCCAGTGCTGCCACGTGATCAGCATTCACTTATTCTCCTCTTGCTGCTGACCAAGGACTTGAGGTACAGACATTTCTTCTACAAAATTCAGCACAGATGGTTGCCTTCATTGCATTGCCAGTCTGCATCTTCTGCTGCAAAGTTCCATGTTAATCTTACTATATTTTTTCAGGTTTTCTAGAGTACTTGTTGCAATGAATAAAGAAATGCTTTTTTAAAAAACAGAGGGGGGAGCAAAAGTCAAAGGTTTAGCTAAAAGAACATCTTCAAACCTTGTATGTCAAGAGCATCTTGGACGGCGTTGTTGATCTTCTCTGCGCCGCAGTGTCTCTGCTACCACGTCTTAGCTCCAAGTAAGCCAAGTGGAATATCTTTATATCTTTCCCTTGGCCGTGATGTGCTTCCAGCAGCTACACGGGCTTTGTGTTTCACGGCTTGTGTAGGTGGAATGTTCTTTGTGCCTTGGGGCAGATTTAGGAGTAATAAACCGTATTTCAGGCCATGTCTTCCTTCATCTTGCACTGGGGACATGTGACACAGAGGTATTTCAGTTCTTGTTTAGCCATCCATATACTGCCTTAGAGGAGGAGTTGCTGGCACCCAGAAAAACTGCTGATACAGGTTGTCAGCCTGGTGGGCTGTAATCAAATACATCTGAAACTAATCCTCATACTGTCTGATGTGAAAGACCTATAACCCTTTACTGCTAACCCTCTCCCCTTACAGCTTTTATTGCTGTGTATGAAATCAAGGCCTTTTGGATCTGTGTAGATCTTCCCCTTAAAATATACCAACTCGATATCAGCTCCTGCTCTAGCAGCTGAGGTCGATAGTGCCGTAGTGATTTATCCCATAAGATCCCATCTTTCATCTGGTGCCTTAATGACAGTTGGCCCGAGTGAGGTATAAAGCAATGCCCTTTTGCCATTAGCAAAGCCATCAGGGGAGTTTTGTAAATCCTACCAAATTTTATGTTCACTGGGCTCTGAACACAGCTCCCCAGCTTGGAGGAAAGACCTGATTTTATTTTTCTCTCAGGCATGTATTTCACTACAATATATCTTTACTTGTGGGATTTTTCCTTTTTTTTTTTTTTTAAATAAATATATATATATAAAGCCAGCCCTAGTTTGTACCCTGCTGGAATAAGCATATCTAAAATCCCCCTGTGAGCAGGGTACTACCCAGCTGCTGGTGCATCAGCCTGTGTGGATGGGAATAGTCACTGAGAGTGGGACATCTCTGTTCCTGGGAAATTCTCTCCCTCTCAAGTTTTAATTGCTCTACTGCTTGGTTCACTCATCGCAGCACTACAGCAGCCGGATGATCTGAGATATGTAAGGAAGCTGAAAGAAACACTTTGCTTTGTTATACATGCCAGAGGCTTTGAATTGATGACATTTTTCCATAAACCCTCCCAATCCTTTTGTAAAAGTTTTAGAATTAAAATGTGAGGAAGAGTCCAGATGGTTTTTGTGTGTGTGACCAGGAGTGTTTGGACTGCAGGAAGTGTTTGCAGTCTCACTCACTGTGCTGTACGTCTCCTTATTGCTTCGGTGTAAGCCAGAGCAGGCTGGTGCTAAAGGAAGATTAGAGCTGTCTCTTAAGGCTTGCTTCTAGCTATTCCTATCCCTCTGGATTTCTGGTAAATCCTTGTATCTTCCATATTGAATACTTTGTTCACAGTGAGAAGTCTACTATATTTGCTACTGATTTTTTGTCATTTTTTGAAACCTACATTATTTACTATGGCTCAAATGCATCTCTTAAGATATTTAAAACACGCCAGCTTAGATTTCCAGAACTTCAATGGGGATATTTGTTCATGTCAAAATTCTTAACTGGATATTTCTAGCAGATTGAAAAAAATATTTGGAAAAAAAAAATCTGGAACTTGCTGGTGGCTTGTGAAGCAGAGAATAGAACAAGACGCTCAAGAATTGCAGCATATCCCAACTATTGTGTTAACAAGCAACACTTTACACGTTACTTATTTGCTAACTATTGCCATGCTTCATTAATGTATTTACAGTTAACCAGCCTTTGTTCCTCCCCTGCCCCAACACCTCTTGCCAAAAGTGACATGTAGGCCTCTTGCATCTTCTGCTTCTGTAAAAGTGTAACATACTGCAGCTACTTGCCTGTTGCCTATTGCCTATTGCCTTATGACTTCATCTGCCCGTTTCGCCTGTGACTTTCAAATGCAAGAGGTTTTCAGCATCCTTGTTGAACAACCAGTACAGAAGCACAACTGAAAAATGTTCAATTGGTAAAGCTGGTAACGCCAGTGTTTCCTCTTCATCCCATGGCATAAACTCCTCAGCGTTGGCAGCTTGTAAGCACCCGGTTAATTACATGTAAATCTACAGTCATATTCTTGTTCAGCATAAGTCAGCACTGCTCCTCTGAAGTCAAGAGTGTGGTGATTTATACCAGCTGAAGGCCAAGCTCATCTTTTCATAAAGGTTACTGAACATGAAGCTCTCTGAACCCACGTACATGAAAAACACATTGTCTCTCTTGTAACTTACCATCCTGTTGCTCCTTGGAGAACTCGATCTGTTGGAAGGAAATCAATCACAAAAAATAGCTTAGGAAGGGGGGGTTGGGGGGCAACCTATTTTCTAAAGCATCCAGCTCAATCCATGAGTCATCTTCCAAAACAGCAAAAATGTGGCCTGTCAGATGCACAGAAGTAACGCAGATAGCCAAGGAGCTGTTAAGACTAGTGAATATTTTGCATTCATTAGCTGTTATGTCCCGCCCTTCTGCCCCCTGTTAAAAGTTTGACTTTTGTTTCACTTACCATTAATTTCGTCAGGAGTGAAGGACTGCAGTTGGGAAGAAAGAGAGAGAAAAAAGAACTAGTATTGCTGAAAATGCACTGAGAGAAAGCAAATAGCACAAAGTAGCTAAGTGCTCCCACATCTGTCTTGCCTAATATAATCAGGCCATAGTAACCTAAACTACCAACTTCTCTTGTAAAAATACATTTCCAGGTCTATTCTTAAAGGTTTCATTAAAATCTGCATCCCAGGGAAAGCCAGGATTGTGGCTAGAAGCAATAAAAAAACATCTAAAGTCTCTTAGCTAACAAATAACTTTAATGCACCATCAGTCATTTACTGTTTAGTATAGACTTGTTTTATTGAGACCATTTGAGGTAATATTGCTTAACAAGCAGCATTTTTACATTAACATAGGCACTACACCAGTCTCTTAAAGTATGTGTTTCAAATTATTTTTTGACAGTACACTGTTTCATAAAGTACTAAACTATGATATTCTTCTGTAAAAATATTACGTTTTTCCTTTGCTACTTTAGCAGATTGCATCTAATTGAAAAGAAAGTGCTGAGCAGACAGCACTAACAACCTGTAACCCTTCTGTCTGAGGCTACCTACAGGAGCTGCATGTCCACCGCTGCCGGGTGCAGAACTTGAAGCTAACTGGAAAACCTTTCATAGTCCTTTAGGTTTAAGGAGGAAAGCCAAGCAAATCTAAGCTGTATTCTGGACTGTCCTTCCCACCCCCCTAGAGATAGAGCAAACTTGATCGCAAAGCCCAGTTTACTTATGGCTTGCTGTAAATACTAGCTTTCCTGTGGACCCACCATGGTTGAGAGTTGGAAAAGCAGAGCAGCAGACGGACAGGAGGGATTAGCTGAGAGGTCTCGAGAGTGGTCCTGCTTTCCTGGCCTTTCTTCCCCTTATTTATGTGGCGGTGCTGACGGCGTTGCCTGGATTAGGTGTCAGAAGGAAAAGGTCCCTCCCCTTGGCGAGTTCTTTAGCTTTCTTAGGGCAAAGTGACAGGAGGCTCCATGTCTTGATCGACGTCTTGTGATGGCTATTTTTAGGAGGCTGCAGGGGCAGGGAGTGGCAAGCAGTAAGTTCGATTCATGTCAGCACTTTCTGGGTTTGTACCGTCAAGAGGAGATATTCCTTGTCCAGACCTACCAAGACTTCCTTGTAGGGAAGGATTCTGTTTCTCCAATAAGCCATGAAGTCAGCGAGCAAGGAGTGTTGAGGGTGAGAGGTGCCATGTTTGTCCAGCTGGCTGGTTTTACACGTGACTTGCAGTTGTGTTAGATGCAGCTGGATGGTCCTTCTGCCTTCACTGGGCTTTGCCCAACCCCTTATGTGGATAATATAGTGCTCAGCATTAGGTGAGTGGTACTACTCCTTGTCTGCTCAGCATGATCCAGTGGTTGGCACTGAGCAGAAGACTAACCTGTTGATGGAACTGGCATCTGTGAAGCCCTTCCTCTGCACTGGTCACATTTTCCAAATTTTGAATGTTTTTAAGGGGAAAAAAATATTGGTGTGTTTTGGACCAAACTGTCTTGCTAGGTTAGCATCTGGTGTGTAGATGTAGCCTGCAGGGCAGTGGAAAATTTGTATTCACAGTAGCCTGTGCTCTCTAGGACACTTTTCCTCTAGGGCTGGGGTTAGGCAGGACACCAGCATGCCAGCTTCTGAGCTCACTGAGAGGAGATGCTGCTGAGGTTTGTGTTATGTGGAGGCAAGGGAGAAGCTGTGATAGAAGCTAAGACCCCTCCAAAGGCCTTGTGATCTGGAAGGATAACTGTTCATGGTGGGAAAAGGGGTACTTGCATTTTGGGTCACAGAGTGCCATGGTGGGACTACAAGTGGGGGGTTTCTATGTAGGCTGGAGGAGGTAGAAGCTTCAGCTTCTTCAGTAGTAAAGATCTATTCCCACCATGTAGCATCCTCCAAGCCCAGGTCAAATCTCTGAAATGATGCTGTGAGGTGTTATAAAAGGATTAAAAAAACTTTCCTCCAAATATGATCAAAAGCGTCTTGGAGCCGGGGTGGGAATTGTTGTTTAACAACAGTAGACTTCCTATTGCAAACTCAAATTGTCTTTCTAATTCGATTTCCTTTGAGAATTCGCTGTTCTTGGTTTTCTAGTGGCAAAATGTGATCAGTGAGGGGAAACTTTTTCCTGTAGCTCACTTAGCTACCCTGAAGGTAAGCATAACCTTTGTGGATGTACACTGAGGGCTCTGAAAGAAAGAATGAAATCCAAGCAGACCTAACTTCACTGTTTTGTTGGTGTTTTTTGAGCTGAACAATTAAAGGAGGTCATAATATTTGGTTAGATTTGAGAGATTAACTTCCTACCTCCTATTTTAAAAAATAAAGAAACAACTGCAAAGAGTTTTCTAAGCTCACCATTTTAGCTGGAAAACATTCTATGAAACAGACTGTTCACATTTTTGGAGAAATATCTGGAAAATATGCAGACTATGAAAAAGGCTTTACTGCCAATGCTTAATTTATTTTTTTTTCTTGCATTTTGTAATCTATTAGCCAGTGGAAACAGATGTATTCAGGATAAAGTGTAGCAGTGACCGGGCATGGCTGCATAGAAAAGGGGGTTGATGCTTTTGTGTGTGTGAGCTAACGAAGGTTTATCCCAGTGCAGACTCCCTGATTAGTACTGGCTGGGGCTGGAACCCAGGCAGTGGGAAAGCTAATATAGACCTTGGCCATCAGTCCCAATGGATTAGTAGAGGAGCTTTCTGAAGACTTTGGCAGAGCTGAAATGTTGCCTGGGTCAATGCAGTGTGTTGCCTTTTGTGGAATTTTCCTTCTGCCCTCAACCTCTTACTGTCCAGTGCTGACAACGGGGAAATGTTCCTCTGAAAACAGAATTCCAAAAAAAAATCTTTTTTTTTTTAAGGAAAAATTAGATTACTTTTCTCAAATGTTTTTTCTTACTTCTAGATAAGCTTTATGGTTGACTACAACAAAACTCATCCCCAAAGACTTCAGACACTAAGCAGAAAAATAATTGGGGTGTATTTGTCTTGGGGTGGAAAACTGATAACTGGATAAGCCATCTGGCTTGAATGGGCTGTCAGATATGTTTAAACTGAGAGCAGTCTATATATAAGCTGATAGATCTCTTGACCATGTAAAAGTTTGGCTCAGAATTTAGTAGAAGAAGTACTAGGGCACCACATCAACCCTTAATTTTATTACTGGTTCTGGCATAAAAGCTGACTAGACGGAATTATGCTCGGGATAAATATTCTAGCAAGGGTAGTTTACATTCGCTTGAATTAAGTATCACCCTCCTTTGAGCCAGTAAGGTCCCTGGGGGCTTAAAACGCTCCTTGCTTTGAGTAAGGGCACCTACAAATGGCCTCAGTATAGAAAATATTTCAAATACTCCTTAAAAGAAGTCAAAGGTAAGATTTCTGATTCTGTAAGGAGCTTTCATAAACTTCAAAAGGTAGAAAGGAGTATTTTGCAGTGATCTGATCTTTATTCTGATTCTGACAGTGTTCCCTGCTTTGTCAGGGGACGTGATGAGTCTCAGGTCTTTAGGGAAGATGTTGTAATTTCAGGGAGTTTGGTTTAAATAAAGGAATGCCCTGCTTCCAGCAGAAATAGTGAAAGGTTGAAGGAACTGCAACACGTGGAAAGACCAGAGGGACATGGATTGCTCTAGCTTGTCTTAGTCCTTGTTTATGGATAAAAGTATTATCCGGAAGATATCTCTACCAAAGAAAAAGGTTGGTCGTTTGGTATTTTTTTTTGTTGTTTTGAAGTTTTAGACATTTCCCTGTGTAGTTTGTGACCACCTTCTAGCCATCTTGTTGCTAAACAGAGGAATATTGACTAGGTCCCAGTTACATAGGGTGAGGTGGATAGGGTTGTATGCAACTCTCTATGCCAAACTAAGTAGATGACCCAGTTCCCACGAATCCTTATTTTCAAATTATTACAGAAGTTCCCAATTTCCCTACCAGTCACTGGTTCCTGGGCCTTAGGGCCACAACCTGTGCAGCATGGTGCTCACTGATTTAGGGTGGTGGGCGCTGGGGCTGAGTGCAGCTGTGCTGGGTGACAGTCACTTTGTGCTCATTGTAAGCATGTAAATATCTGGGCAGGGTGAAAAGCCCTGGTAAAAGATGCTGCTGGGAGTTAAAGCATTCAGCTGCTCCATCTGCTTGTTACCCTTTAGGTGAATTACAGAGTAGGGAATCACCTTAGGATTTTATTAGAGAGTCAACAGATATTTCAAGGTACTGCCTCTGTAGAAGAGACAGGACATGCCAGATGTCTTGGAAAATCAGAGAGGAGAGGGCTGGAGAGTCCCCTAGGATACTCGTTATATATTTAGCCTTCTATTCTGGACTAGAGATATATTTTTATTTTTGGGTAGAGATAAGCTAGGATTGTGCCTACAGCAGTTCATATGAGATCTGCTCCCCATTAATGTCTGCTCCTTGAGTAATACGGCCGCACATATTTTCTAGTGGACGTCACTGACTATGAGGGTACACAACTCTCAGACTCCTCTGAGAAGGGGGCTCTCACTCTCCCACCTCTCACCCCAGTTTGATAGCCTGGGGATTGGTGCCACAGGCTTTGGAGAGGCTGCTTTTCATTTAAGTGAGAATCAACAGCCTGTAGATTTAGCCTCTTGTCTTTTATGAGGTGGAGAAATATTAGGAGCAGAGGAGCTCTTGCGAAAGAGAGCTTTGTTTTGAGAACAGAGCTGCATGGAAATAAAGAGAAAATGGTGTGTGGGAGATACTATGCAGTTTGGAAGAATAGTGCAAAATCTAACTTTAATGGACTTCACTGCAGATGATTTAATTTTTTTTTCTAAGAATTTTGTTTAATTTTCCAGTTTGTTTACTTTTGAAGCTTGTAAGTTCTCTGCTGCTTAACAGTTCTGCAAAAACTTTAGGATGAGCCTTGCCAATTCCTGTGCCTTTCTAAAATGTCTGGAAGGGAAATGTGCTCAAGCTGCACTGTTGTTCATACCATTTTGAACAGATTTTGTTAGCTTCATGGGGAAAAGTGCATTCAGTTGTGCTCATTAGTTAGAGCATCCCTTTTCTAACCACATTTAGTTCTGTGTGGATACGTACAATGGAGGTGATGTGCAAGGCAAGGTGAGGCTCTGGAGCCCTGCTCTGGGAGGCATTTGTTGCTTTGACGTGCCTCCCAGTGGCGGTGTCACAGTATTAACATCATTTAAACTATTGCTACTTGACATTTCAGTACTATGCAGTGAACGAGCCAGTTGAAAATGTTTTTTTGGCAGCGGGTGTAAGATGTAATAAAGCCTTAGTGAAGTGAGGGCAAAGTTCCAGCTTGGTCGTTTCATATCCCCTTACAGACAACTTCTTTCTTTCCCTGTCATTGGCTAAATTAGTCACCTTCTTGCCTTATGTAAGATACACTGAGATATCTTGTTACTATCTGTTACAATCTCTGGGTGCTCTAAGGCAGCTTAAAACAGTATTTTAGAAATATCGTGGGATTGTATTGGTGTATTACTTAATGGGAGAAGGGCTCTGCCACACAACCACTGTTAACAGCTGAAATTACTCTGTGAGCTCTTGAAATGTTACTCTCTGTGTAATTTGCTTGAAATTACAGTCTTTTACCAAAGTTTGCCACCTCCCAGACCCTCCAAAGGCTATAAGTACCTTTTTCTAAATGTTCCTAAAGCTGTTAATTACTAAGAATGGGTCTTGTAAAAAATCATTATTTTCCAAATAACTTTTCAGGTTAGGAGACAGAATAAGTGTGTACTGGTATCTATGGACGGTCCCTACTTTTGATAGACCTGTTGCTTAGCAGCACTTTAGGAAGAAAAGGAGTCAAAGTTCTTCTGAAAACTGTAAAGAAAACTAATTGGTGGTTTTTCTGTTTGCTTTTCCTCCCGTTTTTCAGCAGTGTCCCAAAGGGATGTCTTGGGGTGTAGCTGATGTCCAGGTTACCTGTCCTGGGACATCTTTATGCCATGCCTTGCCCTTGCAGTGATCTCGGAACTGCCACCAGCGTGGGTATGACATCAGTGGTGGGATTTGCAGGGGCAAGGGCTTTGGCTGGGGCTGCTCTGCTCTGGGGTGGATCCCAAACGATGCCATATCTCAGTGGTCCAAGTGGTAGCTGGAAGCTGGTCTGGATGCCATCAGATAGACACCATTACATCTCGTAAGCCTAAGTCATGTTTGTGCTTGTCCCCTTCCTACCTGAAAGGGCACTTGGGAATGGGGACCTTGTTCAACAGCTAGATCAGTCCCAGGGAATCTTTCTGGAGCCATCACTGGAGCTGGATCAGGTATAATCTGAAGGCCTGTGCCAAAAGTTTCGGGCAAAGCCCTGGCAGTTGCTGAGAAAGCCCTGGGCGTGGTGAGCGCAGCTGCCGTGCCCGTCCCTGTTCCCCGCCCCCTGCGCCCTCTCCTGGGCTCCCCGTGGGGCTCCTCTGCGGCGCAGGAGCTCGGGAGCGCTCCGGCTGGCACTCGCAGCCCTGCCACCCTCCCAGCCCACAAACTTTCTGTCAGTGCATTTCAGTGAGTTTCTCTCTCTGGTTGTATCCAACGCAATGTCTGTTCAGAGATGACCTTCTTGAGTAGTGAAGGTAATAAGAATTAAGGACACTTGGAGAAGCAATTTTTACTGCTTTAAGAGCTCTGTATTCAAAAGCAAATGATCACACAGGTTTGCTTCCATGCAGCAGGCTTTGGCATACATCACAGGGTTACACAAGGCCTTAGCAAGTCTTTACTAGTTGATAGCTTTTAAGCATTTTTTCCCCTAAAACTATAGGTAGCTTATCTGCAGTTGGGTGTGGCATGAGTGATGTCCTGGAATTTGAAAACACCAGCATGGGAAGCCTTTTGTACCAGACAAACATCACTTACAGCATAGATACTTGGAAGAACCTGATCTCGGTCTGCTTGAGTGAGAATACTCAGGTGTATCCTCGAAGTAAAGGGCCTGGTGTGGCACCAGATCATGGTACTCCACATTCAGAACATCATCTGCAGAGCAAAAGCCTATGAAGCATGTCACTCAGCATCTCCAGCACTCAGATCCCAAAACATTGTTGTTAATGCTACGGGCTTGGGCTCCGTCCAAGGGCCGGTTGTGTGTGCTGGGAAACAGCCCTTGGATTTCCAGTAAAAACAACACACTTTTCCTGTTGGTGGTAGGGACAGAGTTAAACAGATTTGGGCAATATGAATTTTATGTTTCCTACTGCCTGAGTTGCAAAACCAAGAATGAAGACAACATCATCATTAATGTCTCGTCTCAGTTATTGCAGATATAGACCCACAGTGGTGCTGTTTGCCAACTCAGTATTTTTTCTCACTCAGGCTTGTGTGGGAGAAGAAAGTTGGCCAAACGGATAAACTATCTTTTGAGGAGTGTCCTTTACCACAGTTTTAACTGCAGAAGTTTTGGGGGTCTCTTAAGGAAATTACTGGTATGGCCATTCTGCTTTTAATCATAGTTGGTACCTGGTGGTGACTCACAGATGCATCTATCACCTTGTTATTCTCTTCTCAGTGATCATCTAGTCTTTAATCTTTGTACCTGTTGTTCACTTCCAGGCCATGCTAGTAATAAGGGAAGCTGGAAATATAAATTTGGTCTGGAAAGGTTTGTGCAAAGCATATTGAGTTTCATGTTGTTTCCTGAGTACGGGGAAAAGCATATTTATATTTCCATTTAAAAACAAGTATTTCCTCCCTGCCTTGACCCTTCCTGTAGTTTGTTGGACTGTAACCCAAGGTGAGCTGAGAAAGGGCAGAGTTTAGATATTTGAGTCTTTAGCTGTTAGGTATGCCTGTTACTCAGTTCTATAGTCAGTAGATGGTGCTCAAAAATAGAAAATGCCCTACCAGCTGCTATTAGCACTAGCAAATTGCCAAATAGTTCCTTTAGATGTGTTAAAGTGGGGGAAAAAGAACAGAAGAGGGTGAAATGCCTGTCTCAACTTCTGGTGCTGACAGGCAATTTTGGAGTGCCTGAATTTGCAAGGACCCAGCTGGAGACTTCTTGAGAGGGAAAACACAAAAAAAAAACCCCAAACCAACCCCAAGCAAAACTAACTTTCAAAGCATGCACCCCAAAAGGCTCAGAAACCCTGATTCCTTGAAGATGGGGCAAGTAGTAGAGCTGCTGGGAGGAGAGGTACCACCAACAGATCACTACCCGTGTTTGTAAACCACCTTCTTGTTGGTTTTGAAGAGTATTATGATCTCTGATGCCAACTTGAAACAAAGTGCACTGCCAAATGTGGCTTATTTGGCTGCTGTAAACCCTTATTGGGCAGCTCTTCCCTTACCCACTCCAGCTGTAGCAGTTAGAAAGGGCTTGGATGTCCCTATAAAAGCTACCCAAAGCCTTTCTGTGTGTTTGCCTGCCGTGTGGCTCCCCAGATCATCATGGCACTGCAGCCAGCCATTCCATCACTTCTCATTAGTAGCAAGCTCTGGCGTGGCTGCCAGTTCCCCCTGAGGAGGGGAGGGGAGCCCACTTGGTGCCCTTGCTCAAAGTGCAGGAGGCTTTGACTCCATGCCTGGTAAAGTGGCACCAGGAGCTCCAGGACAAGATCACTCACTGAGTCCCACTCAATAGTTTTAAGTAGTCCCTGGCTGCAGAGTTTTTCTGGAAATAGTCTGTCCTTTTTCCTCTGCTGAGACTTTGGTGGTTGAATGAAAGGATTCAGGATTAATAAATGCTAATTAAGGGACTGGGCTAAGACTCAGAAAATTTTGATCCCTGATTCTGCCACATCTCCCAGTCAAATCACTTATAAGAAGACATTGTTTTCCTTCACTGCCTGAGCTCTCAAAGGGTAAAAAAGAAGAAGCTGGGATGGCTGGTTGGGACCTTGGGAGGTTGTCTGGCTCCTGTCCCTGCTCCAAGGCAGGATGATTGGCACCATGGCTGTTCCTGGTGTCTTCCTGAAGAATCCAGCCCTGGGGGTGCCACAGTCTGCCTGGGCAGCCCTTCACCAATGTGAGGTCTTGGATGAAAGGGGAAGATCAAGGTTAGAGGGGCCATGTGTCACCCTCATGAGCAGCAGCCATGGCTGTGAGGTTGGGTAGACTCCCCCACTATGGTGGGCTCCATCCACCCTTGCAGCACCTATGAAGCACCCTGCACCTTGCCTGGTAAGGGCATGATGAAGAGTGGAGGAGGTACTTGTAGCAAGATAAATGCCAGTGTTACACGTGCAGGGCAGGGGGCTGTGCCCCCACTGTGTTGCAGGGCAGCCCTGTGACCTCTGTCACGCTGCTCAAATCTTCACTTATTTGCAAAAAGCGATAGTAATGCTTACGTGCTGCCAGTAGTGTTAAAAGAATAGTTTCGTCTTGCTAGCCCAGCCTTTTCTCCCTCTTCAAAGAGGAAAATATTTTGTCTGATACTACCTTTCAGAAGGAAGAGGGTTTAGGAAGACTATCTTCTTTTATCAGTCTGAACATGACAAAACCTGGACTGTTCTCTGTGCTACCAGTATATATTTTCTGGCATTATAGAGAGCTGTCTGGGTAACAGAGTGAACTTCAGAGATGCCTCAGACTGCAGCTTGCCATTTTTTAGCTGGTAATACAGTATTAAGTCTATTTATGTAAAGATAGATTTAGGTAGGTTCACTGGATTTGAAAATTCTATTTTCTCCTAATGAACTGGACATAGAAAGCTATCAAATCATATTAAATTTTTTAGTAGGAAATCTAGCTTTTGTTCCCCTTCATCTCTGGAGATGAGTGAAATGTGAGGTGTAAGCTGATCTCAGACACTATTCTCAAAACCAGTAGGCTTTTCATGTAGCATTTACTATGATCATTCAAAGTATTTCAATGTCTGTTTTTTTTTTTTTCCTTGCACTTTATTTTGCTTTGCCAGTAGGTTTGGCTTCAGTCTGATGAGAAGCTATATACTGTTTCAGAAATACTGACTACCGATTGTGAAAAGTCAAGTAAACTTTAAGAAATTTCACTAAATGGGTCATGATCTTGGGACTATATGCATTAAGATACCCAAAACAGAATTCATCATGAGATGAAAATGAGTAGGTCCTATTAGGAGTCTTTGTACTCCTTCTTTTCTCCATAATAGGCATGATTCCTTATGTAGAATTTAGCAAATCAGTCCTAGGACCAGTCAGCTTGTCAGGTAGGTGGAGAATAACTATTTATAGTCCTACCCAGAGAAACTGGTCTGTCTCTTCATCCCTCTAACTGCTTAACCTCCCTCTTCTCTTTCCTAATTAAAGAATTTCCCAACATGGAGGAGATTTCTTTGAAGGCTCAAGGCAACAATGAGTGGTGTTGGTTGGCACTAAAAGTCTAAAGACACTACGATACTGAATGGAAGTCAGCCAGAGGCAGACCCTTGAAAGACTCTTCTTTGTAGCTTTCAATTTGCAGCAAATTGCAAATTCAGAGCAAATATGTAAAGGTGAGAGGAAATCACTTGAATTGCTTCCATCTGTGCCTTTCCAGCTCATGGTCTCTATCCATGTTTGTTGTACAATATAAATGAAAATAGATGAAAGTGCCAAATCCCTCTTCTTTTAAATCTGCTTTTTGTTTCTGCTTTTGAAGATAAGCCATGCTGATCTCAAAACACATGACCAAAGGGTCATCAGGTGGTTGCAAAAATTTGGGAAGGAATTTGAGGGGAAACTGCAAACTAAGGTTTGGGTTTAGTACAGTGCTATGGGAAAATGCTGCCTTTCAAGTGTCAGTAACCCTTTCCTGTCTCCTGGACCTGCTTTAGGAATTTTTTTTGGTTGCTGTTTTCTTTTAAATTTAGCTTTACCAAATAGGTCAGACTGATACTGAAGTGGTAAAAGGTTCTGAGGGCCACACTCCAAAAAAACCTTTTGAAGTCACAGGCTTCACTCTTGTGTTAAATCATGCGCCATGCTTTTACACCCCTCCAGCTACTCAAACAACCAAAAGCTCAGGCAGGTCAACAACTCCATGGACTGAGGTTACTCATTCATTTCACTGCAGTCCCCAGACCGGAACCAAACACACACAACGTTTCACTGCAGGTCTCAGCCAGCTTCCCCCTTTGGGAGCACTTTGGGTCCACGATCAGCACACGTTCATCCATTTACCTTGATGCTCTTGAGATCGATTGCGGGTTCTTTGGGTTTGGCTGGTGCGGGTGCTGGTGCTGGCGCGGGTGCTGGAGCTGGTGCTGCGGCTGCTGGTTTCTTTACATCCTTCTTTGGTGCCATTTTGTGTCGCTTAAACTTGAAAGGAAAGGTGCCCCCTCAAAAAAAAATTTTAATCCCCCCAAAAAAACCCTTAAAAGTGATTCCTGGGAGAGGAGCAGTGGTCAGAGTGAGCTACAGCCTGTGCCCTGGAGGTGGACCCGATGTGCTAAACTATAAGGGCATATATATATTTCACTTAGTGCTTCGTACAGTCCTGACACATGCAGCTGGATTGGACAGCTTGCTAATCAAGGGGGATGTCATTCCAACTCGAGCTATAAATGGAATATAAGAGTTCAGGGCTTCAGAAGATCAGGGGAGTTCGGTGGCTTTTCCCCCCCTCTTTAAAAACCCCAACCACCTCCCCTGTATTTTTCTTTAACGTATACAAAGGAGAGGGAAATACGACAAACCCAGTTGCGGGTCTGCCATTGACATTCAGGCATGGATTGAACAGTCCCCTTTTTTTTCTCATCAGGATTTCAGTTCTGCTTAAGTAATAAATCTCTTTCCTTCCCTCCCCTTTTCCCGCATGCCAGTGTCGCGCTCCAGGAGGATTTGATTTCAGGTAGGAATTTTGACTTTCATGGCTGCGAACATCATCAATTTCCAACCTCATTTGCCTCTCCCCGCAGCCCCTCACTCCTCTGCTTCCTTCTTTTACAAGGAAGTGTTGATCAAGCAAAGGCTCTGGGTGTTTAAAAATAAAGCATACAAATATGGAAAACACTGCAGTACCTTCAGCCAAGGCAACTCTCCCAGACCCCGAGTGTCTTTCAGCTGTTCTTACTCTCCCTTTCTATCATGTTAAGACTGTGTTTAAAATTGAAAATTGCTTCCTTTAATCTTTTCCTTTGATCTTCTTTTTCCTCCCCTAGGGATAAGCTGTGCCCCGATAGAATGGAGATCAGCTGGACAATGTTTTTCCACACAAAAGGTTTCCTTTTTTTGTAATGTATTTATGATTGGAAACTAGCCATCAGGTGAAGGAGGCACTCCTGTTTTCACCTTGTTTGCCTGCCCATCCCATGTCTCATGTTTATCTTTCCACCTCCCAGCCTCCTGAGGGATTTCCCTACTCTCCAGGAGACACAACTTGCAGGAGAAGATGGCTTTTCTCTTTTCAGCAGACTTCTTCCAGCACAGCAAAACAGCTTCTACTCTTTCAAACCTGATGGTTCTCCCCTGAGTCCATTCGATTGAGATTTTCTGCAGAAAAATCCAGGACTCCTGATTGTTCCGCCCTTGGCCAGCAATCCCTCTCCCATTTATTCTCCAGACTCCTGAAGATCTGTGCTAGTGAGTGCAAGGCTTTTAATGGGGCCCTTATTTCTGTCTCATGAACTATATTGTGCAGTGTTTAGTAATTAGAAATTTAGAGCCTGAAGGCTTGGACAGACACTTGGCATCCAAAGTCTGGTGGGCTATCCAAGCACCTGCATTTTAATGTGTTCTAAGGGAGGCAAATTTACAAACATGCACACCAAAAAAAGGGATGGAGAGTGGCTAAAGACGTATTTTCATTTAAGGAAAATCTTTGCTCAGAGCTCTTCTTTGCTACAGCTCATGACCTTGAGAAAGAGGCTTTTTGGAAGTTGAGTTGCCTCTTTTGAATCAATAGGCCTGTACTGATGCCTACTATTTGAAGCCTTGGCTCAGTCTCTGCTTTAGAGAACACAGACTGGGAAGGATGTTATTTTTTTCTTCTACCTTAGTTTTGTGAATGTATTGAGACACAGAGCCTGTGATCTAGGAGCCCTGTTGTCTGCCTTCAAGGTGCTTGATGAAGGGATCCCTGCTCTGCTGTTCTGCCTGGGAAGGTGATGGCTTGGCCTCTCCTGCACGAACTTAGTGCTGGCTCTGCACAGTGTGGCCTATCTGGAAATGTAGATGCACCTGAACGTGCTTAATGCTGCCAGAAAAGAAGGTTTTGTGAGGAGCTGTCACAGAATAATTGTGTATTGATCAGGTGAGAGGATAAGCAGGTGCAGAGGAGGAGGAGGATGGCAGGTCTGTATTTCAGTTGCTGAGTTAAGGGTTTGGATGCAGTCAGTTTTCTGGGCTTGGGACAGGACACCACAGGTTTAGCTGCCTGGCAAGCTTGGATGTGTCCCACGGCATCTCTGTGAGCATGTCAGATCTGTCCCTAGGGAGCAAAGTCACCCCAAGTGATGCAGAGGAGATGTGTCCCTGCATCCTTGCACAGGAGCTGCCATTCCCAGGCCTGGTGGTGTTGTACCATCTCACCCCGGGCTCTAGAGCTGTTTCCAGGGGCTGCAGCAGGAAGGTTCCTCTTCCATTTTGAGCAGCAGCACTCGAGCAAACCTGAGTCATGGCTGGCATCTGCCTCGCTGGGTGCAGAGCTCCTGGGGAGCACACAGGTGCCTCTCCTGCAGGAGAAGCCTTGTCCAGGGGGGGCACAACGAACCGTGACAGAGCTTCACGTGTCTCAAGGCCCCAGCAAATCCAGTAGTGAGAAGGTTGCTGGTTGGAAAGCATGCCCTGCTAGTCCTGCTGCTCACTGAAGGGGGTGCCAGCTTGCCTGGGGCTTGCCTGGGTTTTGCAAACCATTTAACTGATGAGGATGCGGTTCTGGCCAACACAAAACCTGTATGCATTTGGACTGCATTAAGTTGCATTTATATAAGAGAACTGTGTTTTCCATCCAGAGCATTGGCCTGATTCATTCTGACACTTCTGAAGTGGAATACGTTCCTTTTTTCAGGCTAAAGTCTCACTGAGGTGGCATTGATTGCAGCACCAGATTGGAAGTGGGAGTTCCTGGGCTGGGCAGCACTCCCTGTGGAACTACACTGAAGTTTCTGCCTTTCTGGTCCAGTTTTACCAGGATGGGTCTGTCTCAGGGTTTCTTATAGCCCAGGCAGTCAGGCCCTCCTCCAGGAGGAGGGAGGCAGTGATTTAAATCCAGGCAGTGAGCAGGAGACTGGATGTCCCATGTTTTAGGGAACCATGCAAGCCATGGAGCTGTTGGGTGAAAGGGTGAGTGCTGCTGCTTCTACTGTTTCACAATGAACTCCCATTGAGACTTTTGCCTTTTGCTGTCTAAAATACCTCAAAATGCAATTAACATCCCATTTTGCCAGTAACTTAAAACCAAAGTACTTGTTTTTTCATTAGTCACATGTGAACTTTATTTCCCTTTGACACTTCTGATGTGTCTGCTAAGCCACACATGCTGAAATGTCTGTCCAGGGGATACTTCTGGTAGCCACGGTACATCTGTGGTGTTTGCAGGGCTCAGAAGGGAAAGCGTGGTTCTTCCAGGGTAAGTTTTCTCAGAAGAGCTTAGGCCAGTGTTGTCCTTCTGGGTGCTTTAGTCTGCTCAGGATAGGCAGGGCTGCAAGAGGGCTGGTTTAGGAGGCTACAGAGGAGAAGATCCTTTTTGGGCAAGATTGTGCTGATTTATGTTACTACTGTGTGACCAGTAGGGCAGCTGTGAGTTTAGTGTGTCTGAGTGTTGATTCAAATACTTTTCCTTGCCTTGTGAAATTGTTGGCAAGTTCATCACAGAGTGCCAGATCAAGCACTAGAGGAAGCGGTGTTGGTCACTGAAGGCTCTGGTGGTAGTCTGCTTTCAGGCAAGGTGTTACACTGAGACTACAGACAGTGTTTACAAATAACTAAGGACAGTCAACTTATTCCAGTGCCATCTTGGACTCTTTCTCCCATCCCATGCACTTCTATCTTCTACCACTCCACCTGCCTGCCGTGTTCTCTTTCCTGTGATCAGCTTCTTTCTATCACCTGTTGCTGGTAAGTATTTGCTGTATTCCTCTTCTGAAGGTTGGGTTGCTGCGATGTCAGCAGGAAAAATTGCAAGTGTTCTATTTGGCAAGCAGTGAGCTTTGAGAAAGATTGCAGTGGCTTGGAGCTGTGCCCTGGAACAATCACCTACTTTATTCAGCCCTTAAGTGGGAAATGATCCCATTACCCAAAGTCACAGAAGTACATGGAAGTTCATGGAGAAGCTTTTTGAACACAAAACAAGGGAGGTTCAGTAGAATTTGAAACTAATATGTGGGAATGCTGTTTTTTCCAGAACTAGATAGTGAAACTTGTTGGTGGGGGACTCTTTGAGACCAACAACCTAATAAGGTCCAGGAAGGACCTGGACATTTAGGCAGTTACCAAGAATATCAGTTACTATAATTTGTAACAAATTTGGAAGGAACATGTAATCCTCTTCCCTGTGCTTAATCACTTCTTGCACTGATAGAGGCTGGGTGCATTTTTCCGTACCAAGATGCTGCAGAGATCCTTGTGCTCGCTCTCAAACATGTGGGTTTGGCCATAAAAGAGAGACTACTGTCTTGGCTGGGTTGCCTCTCTAGTTTGATTCTCTTGCATTTCACCACAAGCTTAAAGTAACAAGCCAGGGATCCTCTGCCAGCAAATTCTCTCAAGATCTGAGTTAGGCTGCAATGCTGACCGTGTACAACACGGTGCCTAATTAATCTGCTGATGATTTTGCTTCGTCAGTGCTCGCAATGCGCAAGGCATTTTTGACACAGAAAATTTGCTGTCCAAGATGCTTGACACTGCACGACACCCTGATAAGCTGTGGAAGCTTGTGCAGAAGAGTCAAGCCCAATAAATGGCTAGGTCAGCATGTTTTGGGGGTCTTGGTCCAGCTGTCCTCAGGAAGGCAGTCTGGGAGCAGGGCACAGCACGGGAGGCACTCTGGAGGTGACTGCACAGGAATGTCACCAGCAGACAGCCAGGGCTGGCACCATGGGATTTGCAGGTGATGGGAAATAGGGCAGTGATGGATGAACTCTGGAGACAGCATTATATAAGGGCACAAAGGTTGGCTTACGTGCACAAATGAAGTGCTCCATTGGCTCAGGGAAGGTGATGTTTTGGAGGGAGGATTCACCTCTTGGCTCCTTGAAGTGCTGCGTAAGGCGTTGGAAGCCTGAATGCAGCCTGGGGCATGCAGCAGTCACAGGGCAGCATAGGCTGAAGTCAAACCATGCTGAAAGAGTGGGCAAAGGAATAAGTATCTGCAGAAGGCGAAAGAAGGCACCAACTGCTGCTCCACATATAGCCTACGGCTGACTTAGCACTTGTGCCACGTTGCCCTCTGGCTCAAGGTTTTCTAATTCTGTCCCAGGCGATGTCGGTGTCCCTCAGCAACTGGCAGTGAGACGTACAAGGCATTCCTCGGAGAGCCTGCAACATCTCACTCCCTCCCCTTGCCCCAGGAGGGCCAGCAAAGGGGGAAGCAGCTTCCTGAGGGTGTGTCTGCTTCTCAGCTCTTGCTGGATCACTCGGGGGCTGCCTGCAGCTCACATTCAAGCAGCTCACTTTCCTAATGCCATTGTTCCCTGAGGAAAAACCCATGTCACTCAAATGCTCTTTGCAGTTTGCTTTCCACTGGCCTGCAAAGCTTTCAGTCTTTTTTTTTTGGTGCCTCAGTTTCCTCTGCATGAGCATCAGTTTGTAAATCACTGACCAACCAGGCTCTGAAATGCAAGTTCTTGGCTGAACGTAACCAAAATATTCAGGAGCAGGGCTGCACTTTGCTCCGGTTATCCAGCTCCTCTGGCAAGGGCTGTGGTTGAGGCAGAATGTGTGTGTCCAGTCCCACTGGGCAGAACTCTTGACTAAGGAAAGCACTAGATGATGGGTCTGAAGGGGTGCTGTGTAGTCTTAAATGTGAAGATGAGGTTCTGCATAAAATGTTAATCTTGGCACATGCTCTCACACTATATAGGATAAAATCCCCTTGATGTTGCTTTGGGCAATTGGGATTCCTGTGGCTTTAGGGCCCCACAGCCTGTGCATGAGCTGCAGAGATTCACTGCCTTTCCCTTCCTCTCTTTTCCCTGGAACATGCAGCAGAAGAGTTAAATTACTACCCATTTGAAATGAACTGTATCTTTCTCGGGTCCCATTTTAATCTGCTAGGAGATGGAGTGACTTCAGGTTTGGAAAGGCCATCAAAGGATAAATAAGTACATGGCTCAGAGTCACCATATACGTGAGTTGCCTGGAAGGGTCCATTGTGACTTATGGGACATCAACCTCTTTTTCCTCCCTCTCATTTTTTGACATAAAGTGCTCCAGAAGGTCTTGAGTCAGCCCAAGAGCTAAAAGCCAAACTGGCTAGTGGGATAAATCACCAGGCTTATCATCATGTGGGTTAAGTTATGCTGATTTCTACTGGGGATGGTCTGGGCTTGAAACCTCTCAAAACTCAAGGATCACATCTGTTTTAAGGAAACCTGTCACAATCTAGACCTCTTCATGTCTTCAGCCATCAATAAGACTTCTTCTCAATGACCAGAGGTGTGGATAGCTTTCAAGGCCCAAAGCTTGGAGATGTGACCATCGTTCTCTGTGATCATACATTCTCTGTCCTGGTTATTGAAGTCCTTTATCTGCCAAATACGCCATCTGCATTTGCTTAATTATTGCTAACTGCCCAGGCACTCCCAAATGTGTTCAATGCACCAGAACACTTTTTTTTTTTTTTTTTCCTAATTGGATTCAAGTCTTGCTCTATATGTTAGAATTTAAGTGGCACATAGCTCAGTCATATGTAAACCTTGAGACAGCCCAGCAAGAATGAAGCTGTAGGAACTAAATTTTAAAAATCTATTTCCACATCTAGCAGTAAGTACTTTGTATTTATGGAACCTACATAGGTTTCAAATAATACTTGTGCATTCTGAATCATATCTGTGAGGATGATATTCCTTGGGGACAGAAGACTATAACTGCACTATCGTATGATCAGTTGTATTGTACGTGTCTCAGAACTGGTTTAAGAATCTCAGTGGCCTTGCCCAGGCTTATTAACCTGTGAGAGAGATCCACACATCTAGAATATAACCTGTACTGCCTTTGGTCCAGCCTCCCAGACATCATGGTGCTCAGCTCGATGTTGTTTATGGACTTGTGTTCTTCCATAGCGTTACAAGGTGCTTTCTGAGGGCACAAACTTCTCTGGGATTTTCATTCCCACTGCATGGTCCATGACTGGAGAGATGTCCTCTAACCAGCAGGCAGAGGAGGCTGCAGGCAGGACATGGCACCTGGCAGGGTTTCCTCAGCTTCTCTAGCCAGTCAGAAGTAAAGAGCTTCCTTTTAGAAAAGTCATGAGAAGATGATGTGGGTCCCTTAATGTTTTTAGCAAAGCAGGGGAGACTCAGCAACCAGTTGTGCTGCAGTTTGAGGAGACAGAGCACACAGTGAGCTGCCAGGTGCTGCTTACAGGAGGCAGGAAGGTCTCCTTGCTGCCAGTGATACACTGGATAAGCCTGGTCAAGCTGTTTAAAACCAGCTGTGATGGAGTTTGGTCTTTTTTGTCTGTCTTCTGTGTGTGAAAATGAAGCTGCGTAAAGCACTGTGAAATCCTCCCATTGAAAGCGCTCTTGGGTGCAAGCCTGTTTTGGGGGGCCCAGTGATGTGTACACATGCAATGTCTCTCCTCCAGGATCTGTCAAGTAGCTATGCTGGCTTTCTTTAAATAGGCTGCTGTTGCTGCACCCCTTATTTAGCTGTAGGGAGGCAAGTGACACGGTGATGCTCAAGAATGTCGTTTTGCTTCTTGTGTGACCTATGAGATCAGAGATTGTTAGTAGGAGATAGACAGTGACTCTTGCAGAAGGTGCTGTTGGATCCAGGACTTGGAAATCCTGTGAAGCTGGGTGGCATGTCGGAACACGGGGGCTGAAAGACCCCCCCGGGGGGGTGTCTCTGGCCATGGAAAGTGACAGAGCACCTTAAACACCCTATGAACGCTGCGGGGGCCTGGTGTGTGCAGCCAGCACCAGCTGCCTCTGCTGCACCTGCAGCTCCCTCAGCTATTGGGTATAATGTCTGAAGTTGCTGTTTCGTATAAAATGCATGTGGCTGGGACTTTGGAGGTCCACTTAGAGAGTGCAGTATGAGCAAGGCTCCCATTTCAGCCACTTCGGCTTCAATAGCCAGCCCTGAGGGGTTTTCGCCTGCTTGTTAAACTTCTGTCGAAGTCAGTTGCTTTGTAACACGAGATGCCTTCAGAGCTGCCAGCCAGAGCCTGATGACATACTTCATGAAGACTGTTACCCTTGAAGGTAGTTCAGAAATGCCTGTTATTTTTATTAAATGCTTTTGTCCCAAACTCATCTCTCCCAAGAAGCTCTGTTGAGCTGATGGAACTGCAACAGTCGGCTGTGGGCTGCTGTGTGTGTACGTGTAGGTGTGGCTTTTAACACTTTCTGCTTATAAGGTTATTGCTCTCTTTCTCCTTGAGAAATATCAGATCATGGAGTGGGAACAGCAAGTCCAGCTGGATCCTAAGTGCCAAAGCTGATTTGGATGAGCGTTTGTAGCAAGGAGAGTTTAAATGACAGTGATAAGTACAGTGGAAGAAATCTTCATTTCTGTAGGTTTTGGAACTCTGAAATAGGTGGGAGATCAGATCCTGTAAGGTGATGCTGCCATGCAAGAGTCACCTGACACAAATTCCAACTTCATGACTTCTTTAAATTAGCTGTGCCTCCCTTTTTGTTCAGCAGTGGTCACACTGATTTTGTTTACCCATTCCTTTTGGCAAATGAATTTTACCTTTTTGGGTGAGTTAAAGATGGGTAAACGAAACTATTCACAACTTAAAATCTGGATGGTCTTGATTAGCAAGTAGACCATGTAGTATTTTTATTTCTTGACTGGCTTGCCTAACTCTCAGAACGTGATGCTAGCAGAAAACTTTAGCAATGACAAGTACATCATTAGTTTTAAGTAAATATTTTGAAAAACTTTTGTAAAGTAAATAGATTTAGTAAAGAGTTTTGCCAAAGAATATAAGACATTTCCACAAAAGGGAAATTACTTAGAAATTCAGGTATTTGTAGTATTTTTCCCCCATAATCATTAAACAGCATTAGCCATGAAGATGTTTTTTATTTTTTACAAAATTAAGACATGCTTTTAATCTCTCATGTAGAAATGCAACACTTGTTTCTAATATTTAGCTGCTATTACAGCAGCAGTCTGTGGTACTCCTGCTGTCCCAAGAGAGCAGAACTCCAGAAGTGTTTTGCAACTGGTGTGATAAAATGAATTAAAGTTGGCCTCATCACAAAGGAGCTTCTCCCACCCTTCTGATCTCACATGCCTTGTCGCAGCTCCTCGGGAGTGCACCAGGACAACCCCTGTCAGGCACCATGCTGTGGACGTGGGATCCACGTAGCCACATCATCTCCATGGGAATGTTGCATATTGATAATGGTTGATGAAGATGGTTTATTAAGTCTTCTCTTAAGTGAATTGCCAGGGACAAAGGAAATTGTTTAGAATTAAATTATGAACTTTTGGGAACTTACCACTTGTATAGCAGCTGGTAAAACAACCAACCAACCAACCAACCAACCAACACAACAAAAAACAACCAATCAAACTTAGTCTCCTAGTTTCGTCATTGTTCCCTGCAGTGAGTGTGCAGGTTTCTTATTATGATAAAATCATATTGCAATAATTCAGGGATCTGAGAATCAAGACATTTGGAAATCTGTCTGTGGCTGTGGGTGGAACCTTCACCTTATTGGATGCATCTCCCAAGAGGTGTAAAGTGGTGTAATGTTAGCAGCCTCCTGCCAGTGCTTCCCTTCTCCCTCTTCCCAAGTTTAATGTCTGTTTAGGATAGCTTGGAGAGGGGGACTGCTGTACATTTAGTAATGATGCAGTTAACAGCCTGTGAGGTTTGAGGCTGCAATGTCATTTTTGTGCCTACTGCTTTTGGAGTTGGGCATATGTCCCTCCCATTTATGCCTTTTATGATCTGAAATCAATTGAGACTCTCAGTCTCTTTTAATATTACATGGGTCTTATGCTTTTTTAGAGCATCACTGTAGAGATATCCCCAGGGAAGCTTCCAGTGTGGATGCAGTCTCTGCCATCTTCTTTTTGCATCACTTTCTTTTTCCCTTTTTTCACTACTTACAGTTATCTTTGGTTGCCCTTATGGAGACAAAGATTTTTATTTCTGCTCCTGAACAGTTCAATTTCCACAAGGATTTCATATAGCATTTTTATCATTTTAACAGTATCTAATGAAGAGCTGTAATCAAGTCTCTGTTTGCTGTGGGCTTTAACATTTAATACAAGCATGCTGCTAATCCTGAGCAGTGAATGCTGAAGAGCACCTTGCCCCCACTCCCAGCATATCTAATTTAGCAGGTCTGCTTTATTCACAGTAGAGTTCAAAGCTGACATACTCCAATTCCTAATTAATTTGACAAGTGTGTTTTGTCCCACTGTCCTGTCCCTTCAAAGGGAGGAGAAACCCAAAGCTGCAGCAGGGCTGGGAACACTCACTCTTGTGGCGTTTGTGCTCGCTGGGCAGAGAGGAGCTGTGTGTTTGCTGCAGCTCAGGATTAGACAGCTGAAGGGAACAGTCCAACAGAAAGTGGCAGCGGCAGCTCTGGGGATAAGATGGCATCTGCCAGGAGGAAGGTGGTGTTGGCAGCTTCAGCAGCTGAGGGCTGCTCTTCCCCTCTGTGCGCTCTGGTGCAGGCCCGCTTTCCCTGTCATCCTTTGCTCAGTAATGAGGATGATAATTGTTATTTATTGGTGAAGGGTTTCGGTAGTCACTAGTGATTTTTCAGAGACTAGTTTTGGGGTTTCAGAGAGTGATGAATACTCTTCTCTTTAAAAAAAAAGAGAACACAAACCAAAAACTCTATGGCCTCCTTTCATGGATTTTTAAGCTGAACATCCTCCAAATCAAGGTGTCTCAACTCACTTTGCTTTGCAAATCAGTTACCACAGATGGGTTTTTAAGGAGCAAGCAATAGCTAACTCTGTTTCTAATGATGTCTCTGGGGCCACAAAAATTTGTAGGATGCTGTACATTGTATGTTGCATGATTAGGGTTCAAATTAAGGAGAAAAGGAACCTAATGGGAAACATTGGTATGAGTAGGATAAAAGCAAAGACATAAATACAGCCAGGCAGTCTGGTAAGTGGGTTCAAGACATAGGCAGAGCTAGGAAACTATGTACAAACAATTTCAGTACCCAGCACATTGAAGTGGTATCACCTGCAAATGCTTGGATGTGGAGTTGATAGGAACAGTTTAACAGGGCTCTGGCACACCTTTCCTTGCTGAGCTCTGTGGGCAAGGTAGGTCTGCACAGTGGCTACGTCATGGGGCCTGAACTCCCACCCCAGTGCTCTCATGAGACAAAATGTTCAACCCTTCTGGAAAGCAAAGATGGGGGGAATTTTATTATGTCCAGTTCATTTTAAGATGTTCACAATTCCGCATGGTTTCCAGCTCCCTGTTTCAAGGTCAGACAAGACTCCTAGCGTGTCTTGTTGGAGTTTTTTTGTGCATTTGTTCCCACCTTCTGTGTGTTCGTGAAGGATGAAGCTTTTCAACTTCCAATGGCCACTGCAAACTGCCAGTTGGATTTTTCTCTCTGCATTGTCTTTCCCCAAGCCCTAAATTTGTGCCCAAGAAGGCTCCTAGCCCTGTGTCATATCTAAAGGTTATGTCCAGTTATTTAGCTGGAGCAGAGGAAAATGTGCCCAGCAGCTAGTGGGGCTCTTGGGGTGCCTGGCCTGTTGTAGAATAGATGGCCAACATATCCCTGCTGTTTTTAATAGCTCTCTGACAGTCTTGGCCAGTGAACGTGGTATACTTCATTATAATTAGTTTCCATGCAGGCAAATGACCTTTCCAGTGGTTAAGTAAAGCACCTCAGATTTTCCTGATCCTTTTAAAGAGCTAGTGACCGTTTCCTTGCTGGTGGGCTGTGTACTCCTCGAGGTTCAAACAGAGTGGGCGTGCGTGTAGGCGAAGGACAGAGCTGTGACCCACGTCGTAACGAATAACAGTCCAGCCCAGCCTAGTTCCCGGTGCCTTCCCTTCCCAGAGCACGTCTCCTGCAGGCTGCCGGGGCTGGGCCGTGCTGGCTGGGCGCAGTGGGGGTGTCTCCCCAGCCCTCCCCCTCCAGCTGAGCTCCAGGCCTGGACAGAGGCAGGGAGAGGGGTGGTTTGCAGTAGCAGTAGCAAAAGGGCTGGCAGCTGTCTGTGAGGTGTGGGATGTTGCCTTCTTCCTGATGTCTACAAACCCAGCCAAGGGTCATCTCACTGCTCTGGTAGTGCCTCTTGACTGCACAGGGAATAATCAGTGCAGAGTGTGATGAGAACAGGTTAATTGGAGGAGAAATGATTCAGATGTTTCTTCATCTGGGGAAGAAGGACTTTTGTAAAGACTTTCCCTCCATAGATACTCTCACAAGATTTGGAAGGCACAATGTTGGAGACATAGTATTAATTTTGCATTGCTTTCAGTTCTGTATTTGTACATTTGGTTTTTTAGGTACTGATGTCTTCTTCAGCAGCCTCTGAGCATTTTGAAAGTGCTGTAAAAATGTTACTGTTTGCAGTACAGCAAATGCAAAAGAAGCATCTTCACATATCAGGCTCTGCCTGGGGTCCTTGTGTGATATGCCACACCAAGAAGTGGTGAGAAACCTTGCCTTAGAGATGCTGGAAAATGAGCAAAAGAAAACTGGAGAAAACTAAAGCAAAGAGCAGCCGACTGGCTTGTTGGAGGAGCTCCAGCTTGGCAGTTGCAGACAGAGGAAGGAGATTTGACTGCCGAGTCCCAGCTCAAGGCAAGACACATCCATGGGAATGAGCTGCCTCACCTGAGTCTCTTTCAAACATCAGCTCCAGCCCCTGTTCTCGTTTCTTTCCTTTTGATAAAATTGTGATATTTAGAAAATTGTAGCGCTGTCACGTAGAGACTTTGTAGGCTTGAATCCAACTCTTTGGTGATCCCAAGTGGATGGAGGCTTTCTCCCAGTTTCTAGTGGAGCTCCCCAAACTGCCTTTAAAAAGTGATGTGGAGGCACTGTCCTGAGCTGATTGAACAGAGGAGACAGTTGTTGGAGCAAACCTGAAAACTGATCTGTCTGGTGTAGATGCTGTGTGTCACTCAGATCAGAAGTGGTGGCAGGATGGGAGGTGAAACTTCCATCATCTGAAATTTAAATTAAAGGGCTCAGCTCTGTCTGCATGGGCACAGTGTGAACCTTTTACAGTAGAAATGCGTTGAGGCTAGTAACGCAGCGGGGTTTTTTCTTCTGAATACTGGAATTCACTGGGGAATTTATCCCTCATTTTATCCAAGGAAGATCCAAGCTACACACAGATCATTAATCTTCTCAGATAAGTCTAATCCATTTGCTAATTGAGTAATTTGGCTGCAATTTCCATAGTCCAAGTAATATAATTCACTCTTTTTGCCCTGGTTTCTGAAGAAGGTGAGGCTTAAGGATTTACCTTTCTTGTCCATATTTCTGTATTCTCTTGGTGATATATCTGACTCTTTTGGACTGTTTCAGAAATTACAAAGGAGGATGGAAGTGTAGGAAGGTGATCACCTTCCTATTGGTTTTGTGAAAATTGCAGCAGGGAAGAGTCCCAAATCAGACCCTTTTTTTCGTAAAGCACATATCATATTTAAATCTTGAAGTGAGAAAAGGAAGGGAAGGACATTGGGCCATTTTCCTCATTATGGAGAATGTCTCTTTATTTCTCCCTTGTTGGTATTGCCTGTCACAGATCAGGGCTGTGGGAATTAAGTGCTAATATCATTGTTCCTCGGTTTTACAAGGCAGTAATTCAACCCTTGAATGCATAGACTGTTCAGTGGAAGGCTAAGTTATTGGAGTGAATAAATGAGATTATGGCTGATGAAAACCAGGGAATTGGAACTATTGGTATTGTGAAGTTAAAAGAGAGGGGGAAAGGTAACAGAGGAGGATTGTCCTGTTTTAAGAAGAGTCTGTGTGCTCCCAAAACCTGGACACACTTGTACTCATTTGGGATCCCTACATCAGGCTCTGTCCTCTATGTATGCTTGTAAAGCACAGGCTCAGCCCTACCAGAATGGGATATTTCCCAGCTTTGGGTGGTATAGACACCTTGGAGTTTATGCTCTGTGCTGATGAGCTACCAGCGGGTTCCCAAATGCTTCCACTGGCAACTTCCCACTTCTGGTCCAGAGCCCAGCTTCTTGCAGATGAATTTGTCAGGCTTGTAAATACGAAGCGCTGTGGGGTGCTGAGCCCTATTCTGGGAAATACTGGGCTGCCTTGGTGTGGCTTCCACCTAACTGCGACCTGTCGTAGCTGACAAATCCCAGGTGGGGTTTGTCCTCTGTCCCACGGTGACAAATGAGCTACAGATTCCTAACAAGTGTATCCCTGGATGTAGGATATGCTCTCATCCAAAATTGGTGTTTTATGGTGACACCTTTGCAATCTCATAGACTTTGTCTTCTGAGGTGTGTCTCATATTTTTTCAGCCCCTTGCAAAAGTCTGGTCAGTCCCTTCCTGTCCACTCTGGGGGGTGTCGGTATGGAGGAGGAGCACCCCAGTGACAGAGCAAAGTGCTCCAAAAAGCTTCTGGGAAGAGGGGAAGCCTCTGCAAGTAAGGAGTGCCCTGCAAGGAAGCTGCCTGGCACTACTGAGGTCTACCCTTCACCAGTGAGTGGTATCCTTAGGGAGGAGTAGCTATAATAAAACTCGGCCAAATGGTGGGATTGCGATCGGCCTCTCCCTCCCTGGGATCAGCGCCGGCCGCTGCCGCGGGGACATTTGCTCCTGCGGGCGCAGCTGCCTCCCACACCAGAGCTATTTATGGGCACGGCTCCAGTGGGATTAATGGAGGGCCAAGTGCTAGCCGTGGATTCCATTACTGCCTGAGATCACTGCAAGGGCTGCAGCAAACTGCAATGGCTGCAAAACAAGCTTTTCACAAGGGTTGCCTGACACATGTCCTGCCAGCAAGAAATTCCCCCGCCATGAGGAGATGGAGCTAAATGGTTCCTCACAGCCACACTCTTTTTTCCCTTCTTAAGGCGTTCAGATTGTTTTTAGTGCTAGCTCTGCATCTTCTCCATTGCTGGCTGTCCTCCTTGCTGCAGAGGAAGCAGAGCAGTGTGCTGTCATCCACAGGCTGCAAGGGTGGCCGTTCATTACAGGATCTATCGTACTTTTTGGCCAGATTTGCTCTTTCACCCTTTGAGGGATGCAGAGGGGGATGCATGGCATCTGAGGGTGAAAGGTGGTTTCAGGGTGTCTGGTCTAGCACAGAGAGTGGCAAAACCAAAAGGCTTTTGAGCGTCTGGAGTTGAGGGCTACATGAAAAAGAACTTAATCCTCTTCTCCCCTTTCTGCTGGCAACTCTAAGTGCCTACATTTCCCAAATGTTGGAGATGAGGTTTTCTTTGGATGGTCCTGGTCTGTGCTCAAAGACTTCTTCCCCATAAGCAGCAGGGAGGCTGCAGGTTTCCACATACTAAGTTGCATTTGCCTTCTGCATTGCCTTCTGCCTTCCCCTTGCTGTGATGCTGTAAACTGGATTTGTGAAATGTTCCAGTGTAAAAGCCACCACCATTCTTCCTCAAAAGCGGCAGCATGGAGACAGGAAGAATTGGGCGAAAGTGAGATAGGGAGAGAGGTGAAGCAGAAGTGTCTTCAGGCAGCTGTGCTGCAGGAGGTGACAGCAGGGACCACCATGCTGAGGGTGAAAAGTGGCTCAAGCAACACTTGGGAATACAAAGCTTTGTGGGTGAGGCAGCATCAGGCTCTGCCTTGAATTAGCGGCTGCATTGAAAGCTGTTTTGTTTTGCTTTTTCTCAACAGCTTTCAAGGGAGTGGTTTTGATCCTGAAATGGCAAAACCTCCTGCAGGATGCAAAGGTGTGATGGTCCTCCTCGTGTCTCGGGGCAGCTGTGCGTTGCACCCCCCAAGGCAGGCAGAGCTCTTCAATCTCATCCTCTGGTTTTGAAGGTCCATTGTGCCAGTGGGTGGTACCAGGGTGGTGGGCAGTGCTTGTCCCCAGACACCACACAGTTCACGGTAGTGCCAGCACAGCCGTCGGCACAGCAAGCCCCTCATCTCCTCTCTGGGCTTGCAAAGCATCACCCAGGCCAAGCAGTGTTGCTTTAGTGGTAGCAGCTTCCCTGATCCTTGCTCCAGACCTGGGGAGCTCTCTGAAGCCCAGTGTGTACCAAGTGATATTCTGTAATCTTTGGCAAAGATAGAGGAGGTACAGGAGGAATGTAAACATGTTTGTGCTGAAGGGAAAGCAGTGGTGTATCTGTTTCCAGCTCATGGTAAGGGGGTGTTTGATGAGGGGTGTCCTGAATGATGGAAGACGTTGCTTGTTCTTCCTAAAAGGAAAAAATGCAACAAAACAAAACAAAACCAAACCACAAACAACAACAACAAAAAAACACCCAAACAAACAAAACCCAACAAAACCCTACCTGTTGGATTTTGCTGGGATACTTTCGATTAATATACCAAGACTTGCTGTTAAGGTCAGGCATGAACAGGTTTATTAGCTATGCCTGAAATTTGATCAAGTGTTCAAAGTTAAACTCTTGGTGACTCCTACACTCAGCTGTTGCAGAAGAGCTGGGTCCTAAACTGCTCTAAATCAGCTTAACTCCATGGTCTTTACAGAGCTTTAGCCCACATCAATTTTTCCAGAAAATTACTGCCACTGAGAAAAGCAAAGGTAAGGAGGAAAAACAAAGCCAGAAAGGCAAGCAGAAAGTATAAGCTGTGTTGATTTTTTGGGGGAAAACAGTCAATGTAGCAGCCCTCTCACTTTCAGCTATAATTAGGAAATCTATGCTTACCTCTTTGCCCAGGGTTAACGAGCTGTGCTTGGGAAGTTGAAAGGCCCAGTTCTGAAGATGCTGCAGTGTCCACCCACACCAGCTATGATACTGACTTTGAGGTCTGAGTCTGTGTTGGCCTGAGCTTTCTTAGCTGCTTCCTGCTGCACTGAGAGTGAGTTTGGATGCTGATGTTGCACACCACTGTGCACAAGGATCCCCCTGAAAAACCTACTGCCCTGAACCCCCCACTCTATGGGGCCCAGTTCCCTGCCTGGTGGTCCTCTGTCTCCATGCATGGCTGAAACAAGGGGTTGCCTGAAAACTCCTAAAACTGCCTCTCAGCAGGGTTAGGGAGACCCAAGGCTGCTCTCGTCCTGTTGGCTTCAGTCTGTGTCTCAAGGGACAGCACTTGAAGTCCATCTGCAGGAGCCATTTCAGCCTTAGCTAGGCTTGGTTCTTCCCTTGACATCAAAGTATCTCAGTGAGCCTTGGCATCCTTATGCATGTGCCCAGCTGGGTTTTCAGGATACTCTTGCCTTTTTGGGATGTCCCCAGATCCGATGTGGGAAGGCATGTTCAATGCAGGAGACTTCACAGAGCCTGTGAGGGTGGGGGCTGTTGGCTCTTTAGTTCTTGGAAGTTGTGAGCAATTGGTGGTAGAACCCGTGCAATGTCTATAGTACTGTAGAAGGGGAGGCATTGAGCATTTTCACCCAATGTGTGGAGCATATCCCTGAAAACTTCCCCATGTGGCTGAAGAGCAGAATGAGTTGTCCTCCCATGTGGGGGCTTGTGGAGGAGTTTGGGCAGCTGCAGGCAGGACTGGAAAAGATGTGCTCTTTTGTTTGGTTGTTTTGGTTTTTTTTTTTTGAGGTTGTATATGACTTGGAGGCTGTGCAACTCCAAAGGGTTTCCACGTTTCTCACATCTGTCATCCCACACAGTATACAACCTCATCTGTGGAGGCTTTTTGGATTGAGTGACAGTCCCAGGGCTACCCAGGAGCTGACTCCCAGCTCCCTCGAGGTACAGTTTAGCAGCCAGGGTGTGGGCATGTGCTTGGCAGCCGCAGGTTGACTGCTGCTCTCAGGCTGCATTGCCACCTGCTGGGGCACACGGCCCCTTCCTGAGGCCACCTCCACCCACACTTCAGCAAGGGTTGTCCCCAAGCCAGCTCCCCTTCCAGTGGCAAGCCTAGCTGGACTCTAGCATGTTTCCTCAGGTGCTTATTTTGAGCAGATCTACTGCCTCCTGCTCTGTTGGATTTTGTCTTCAGGCACTTCATAATATTGAGAGCTGTAACTTTTGGGGTTTAGATTTCCTGGTCTGGGTACTGGCCTTCAGTTCAGGTTTCTTTCCTCGTTGTAGGTAAAGGGACATGGGGGACACTTTGGCCAATCTTCTGGGCAGGAAGATCTGTGTTGTTCTTCGCAGTGTAAAAAAAAAAACAAAACAAAAAAATTAGAAAGACAGAAAAAAGGTCTTGCAGCAAATCAGCTGTATGTGATGGGATCTTGCTGGCCCGGAGCAAGACTTGTGGTCTCACTGGGACCAGTCACATTCCCTTCATGTTACCATCTGAATACCCTACTCAGATTTGGTGAAGGTATTACATGTAGTGGAAAAACATGAAGAAAATAAGAGGGGAAAGGTGAGATAGTAGTGCAGAGGGACAAAGTCAGATGAAATACTGGAGAGAAATGAAGTCTGGCTGGGTAACTCATGTAAATGAAGCCCCTCATCAGCAGCTTGGTGCCCTGCATGGCTGCTTCACCCCCAGCCACTTTTGTGGTACGACACGTGGGACGCGCAACCTTAGTCCTCCTCCTCGCCCACTCCATGCCCGTCAGACAGGAGCAGGGTCCCTGCTGGGGCAGGAGGCCAAGCTGGGGCTTGTGGAGGCCACATTGCTCTCCTGCTGTGCTTTTTCCCTAACAAGACGAGGCGGGTCTCTGTCACGCTGCAGCCAGCAGCCTGCTCTGAAGTGGCTTCAGGGTAAAAGCAGTGTGCATTAAACAACTGCCCTGGGACGTAGCCCCCTCTGTCAGCTGAGCTCATGAGGGCGACTGGCTTGGCAGCGCCGCGTTAGCCACGGCTTCAGCATCAGGGCTGACCACAGCTTGTGGGTGTCTGAGAAGTTAGTGTGGGAATGAGAAATGAAGTAAGTTGGGCAGAGGCAGCACTAAGGTACCTGTCCCCTTGCGCTGTCCTTATGTCACCTCTTGCATAGCTGAGGCTGCTGTCAGCTCTTGAGAGCTGAAACCACAGCAGGCTCTTGGGGGAGATCCACATCTACAGGTGCCTTCACTACCTGAGGGGAGGCTGTAGTGAGGTGGGTGTTGGTCTCTTTTCCCAAGTAACCAGCGATAGGATGAGAGGAAATGGGGTTAAGTTGCAGTAGGAGAGGTTTAGGTTTGATATGAGGAAGAATTTCCTTCCTCCTAAGAGTGGTGAGGCATTGGACCAGGCTGAACAGGGAGCTGGTGGGGTTCAAAAAATGTGTGGATGTGGCACTTCAGGACATGGTTTAGTGGTCATGGTAGTGTTGGGTTGACAGTTGGGCCTGGGGGTCTGTTCCAACCTTTGATTCTATGATGTTTGTGGTTACCAGTACTGGGGAAGCTTTTAATCTTGCTAATCACACTGGTATACACAGGAGGTGAACACACACAGAGCCCGATGGCAACGTATTCAAAAAGTGGCTTTTACGTCTTGGGAGTATAAGGCAGTTGATTTTTTTACAAACAGACCACCACCATGGACAAACATAATCACCACCAAGAACTAAGTGTTAAATGTCTACAATTTTGATAGTCCCTCTCAGGTAGCTTGTTGAAGCAGCAGCCTGGTGTTTTAAGGCTTGGTGTTCCTGCTCCCTCTGCTTGGCGTGAAGGTGGGTGGAAGTGGGCAGCACCACACCCCTTTGTGAGAAAGGGCAGGCACCCAGAGAAACTGCTCTATGCTGCTTCCCCATCCTGTCTGCTCAAACCTCTTCCTGGAGAGCTTTACCACAAACCTTAGCAGAAATAGAAAACTGTAGAAAAACAGGTTTCACAGGACCTGTGCTGGAGGGCAGGATCACCTTTACCCATACCATTCCCAACAGTCTGGTCTTGAAGACTCTGGTGCTGGACAGTGACAGCCTCCTGAGGCAGCACCCTCTCCCTCCTTCCATGGGGCAGGGGGGTACCTTTTTTGAGGATCTGCATCCTCTTTCTGGTGGTCAGTGCTGCATGCAGGTGTATTTTGGTGCAATCAAAACTAACTTGCAGGACTGCAGTCTCCAGTGGAAGCCACAGCAGGCTTTGATGAATTAGAGATAGGAAAAATGTGAAATATTCCTAACACTCAGGGTGGGTGGGAGGCCAATAAGCCTCCAGGAGCCAAAGGGGGGGGGGGGAGCCACCAAGAGTGGCTGTTGTGGCAGATCTTTATCTCTTCAGATGTGAATCCTGGTCACAAAGCAGGGGGTAAAAATAACCAAAAGCTTGTTTGTTTCACTGTTTTTATTAAAGAGTCCTCCACTCAGCAGCTGGACACTAGGCCCTGATGATCCCCTGACAGTGTATGAACCCTGGGACACGGTCCTGCTGTGACACCAGGCTGCATGAACCATCTCCTTTACAGAAGCAGTGCCAAGGAGAAACCCAGGCTCAGAGCAGTGTCCCCATGCTGCCACCACATCAGCCAAGCTGTGAGGTAACTTAGAGCAGGCCTCATGGCCTACAGGATCCCACCTCCAGCCTGTTTGATTAGCCAAATCCTGCTTTCAAGGCTGTGCTTCCTCTTTTCCAGTCACCTTCCTGTGGTGTTTAGGCCTTGTGAATGATAGGAGACCACTGCTGAGTCTGCATGAGCTTGAGGCTTCTGATAGGGATGCCCAGTCCAAGGCAGATGAGCTTCTCTGCACTTGAGGCCGTCCTGATGAACTTCCAGAAATGTGATGGCAGCAGGAGGTTGGGCTCTGAGCAAACAGGAAGCCTTCCAGGAATGGTTTCTACTCTGCCAGAGCAGCCCACCCAGGAAGTTCCTGAGAGTGTGGCAATGCTGCTGTGGCTTGGCTGCCTTGTGTTCTGTGTGGCCAGGCACATGTGAGCCAGCTGTGTTAGTGTGCCCCATTTGGTCCTCCTGCCTCACCACTGCTACTGCAGGACCATGCTGCCACTAGCACTTGGGGGTTGCCCACACTGCCTTGCAGCTGCTTGTGCACTCTTAGGTGGCCTTGAGGCACTCAGCAACTGGGCCCTTAAAAGATCAAAAGCCATGTCAATGGTCAAAGCTATTTAACCTGGGATGGATTTTCCAGCTGGGTAACTGTGTGGTTGTATATCAAACTATAACAACCAGTAACAAGTAACTCAAATTATCCAGGTAAGCTTATAAAACAAAGCATGTAAACAACATCTCTACAGCTAATAGGTTAAACACTGTCAGAACTAGGAGAAATACATTTCTTTTCCCATGCTGCTGCTGGTAGGCCTGGCACCACCTAACACCTTTAATATTCAGACACAATTTTAAATAAAGACTGCAAAATAAACTTTCAAAGCTGACCCAAAGAGACCACACCAGCAAGCATGCTTAGCTCACTTTTAGACCGCAGTTTTCCATTAGATAATCAATGGACTTTAGAAAGTTTTAGCAAAACAAGCACAAAACCTAGTGGACTATTTGTCACTACTGAAAAAAACACACCAAAGAGCTATACATGGCCTTGCCTTTAAAGCAGACACGAGCAAATTCAGGACAAGGCTTTTGGCATCTCAGTTCCAGCTGTGCCACTTGCAATTTGACATTAAAAAACCCACACATAAAGAATCCACAGCTCATCACATTTGCTTCGTGTGGAGCAGCCCAGCTACTGAGCTGCCTAGTCTTTGGGTGCTCAGAAAAAAAGTAATTTGCAGGGCAAGTTTTAGTTTCTCATCTTTTGTGTTCCAGAGGCAACTAAATTCCTGCAACCAGCACAAAAATTTAACAATTAAATGGCCAAAGTTACATTCATTAGAAAACTCTCCCAGGAGATGGGATACAGAAAATAGAAACTCTACAGGCAACAAAATACTGTACATTTTCTCCCTGCTCCTACCTGCAGCCCTGAATTTGAGATACCAGCAAAATCTGCATTCTGTCTTTTAAACTGAAACAATGCAATGAGATGCCTAGAAACATTAGAGGACTCAGCATGCCCTTGGGAGGATGGGTTTACGTTCAGTTATGTGAACAACGACGAGTCTGGAGGAAGGAGAAAGCGGCACTGAACTGCTTTTCCAAGTGCAGAGGATTCGGGCAGGAAACTGCCCAGCTCAGACTTAGAGTTCAAACGCAGGGAACTTGGCCTTGGGTGGCACCAGCAGGTCAGCGAGGAAGTAAATTGTCCCAGCCATTCCTGAGGACAGGAGAACACAGTGTGCTTCAGACACATTCCCTCTGGGCACCTGTTTTATCAGTTATCCAAGGGGTGAATGAGTCACAGAAAGGAATATGTTTTCAGAGGGACATACTTAATTTCCAAGGTCTGAACCTACGCTTCCCAAACAACTTAGGCACTTCAGTGGGGAATGCATTTTAAAGTTAACCGTGTGTTAAAAAGCACCTAGAAAAACACGATGGGTCTTTCCAGCTCCCTCTCTTCAGCTTTACCTGTCCACAGGTCTAACAACCTGGATATCTTTGCAAGACTTTGGACCCTGTCACATTGCTGCCTCAGGTCCTCATTGATGTCACTGCCTTTGTTTCTTGGCCTGCAGCAAAACTGGGGAGATTTATGCTAGCTGAGGAACTGGCTCTTTCACCAATACCTGCTGATGGCAGATTTTGGTGGAGCTGTTAGTAGGAGCCACAAAGTGCCACAGGAGCCAACGAGGCCTACAAAAGCAGCCCCATTTGTTCCTCACTAGCCTTTGTAATGGAACCGGAAAGCCCATGAAGGACTTTAATCCTTGAAAATGCACAGAAAGGAGACTGCCTGAGAAGCCAGGCTACATGTTTCCATAAGGTAGGCATTGGCCTGTACCCATGAAAGAATTCCCCTTGAGACCTCTGTGCAGAATCTGTGTGGGAAGCCCAAGAGGTCAAGATACTCCAGCTAAGACCATCATCCTGGGCTAAAGAAGACTGCTTATGAGAACAGTGAATACAATTTCCTTCCCATCCTCTATGCTGAGCTTTGAGAAGACTTCAGTTTTCCTTGGTGCTGGACTGCCTCAGACCCAGGAGCAAAACACAAGCCTAGAGACAGAGGTTACCTTCAAAGAGAGAGAACGGCGTGTCTGGAGTCCGGCACCCGTGCTGGCCATAGCTTAAGCACCACTCTGCAAACTGAAAAAAGAGGAACAAAAAGCATTCAAATTTTGTTAAAGACAGATGAAAAAAAAGAGAAACCAACACCCTCATCCCCTGCAGAGCAAGACTTCTGCAGGATCTTCCTTCGGTACAGGCTGTCAGACAGTGACTGTACTGCTGAAGGACCGTTCTGGTGGAGCTGGTCAGACCTAGCTGCGTCTCTGCCACACGAGGAACTGGTTTGCAAAGGCAGTGGCAGAAGAGGCAGAGGTGAATAATCCCCTCTCTGTTCCTCACCCGGGCTCTTACCTTGCAGGCCCTGTACAGGTATTTCATGTCCTGCGTGAGGTTGTACAGCGCTAGGAAGCCGTAGGCATTGCCGGCTGCCCCGTGGCACAGCCCGTAGCCTTTCCTCAGTAACCCATGCTGCCAGATCACCTCTGCACACTGCAGGGCATCATTTAGGTACTGCTGTTCCCCAAAGACCTGTAGAGACAAGAAATAACCCCCTTGCTGAGGCTGCTTCCTCCACACAAAGGGCATCCATGTGAAAGTGGGGCACTTGGGTTCATTCACTTCTCTCGTACTGACGTCTCGATGCTGTGACTTTGCTGTCTGGTTTAAAGGAGGATGATTTTCATATGATGAATGGGGCTGTATGGTCATTACTTTGCACACAACTACTTGTCACCATCAGTCATCTGCAACAGGACACTCCCCACATCTGACAGGTATTTGTAAAAGGACTTTTTTCAGAAAAAAACTAATTTTCATATCGGTCAGTGGTCCCTGTGGGATGACTTTGTTGTAAATAACCATCCTACTCTCAGGAGGTGGGATCTTCTCCATGACAAAATTCCACATTTAGGGATCTCCAAAGGGTCTCTGCAAGATTTCTGGTACCTTGTAGGCCTGGAGGAGCATGTAGATAACACCTGGTGCCCCATGGCACCAGTGGACGAGCAGGTCTCTGTCATCATTGATGCACGGAGGGTAATTGCCAGATGGGAATTTGAGCTGGCAGACATAGTCCACGCTGGGTTTGACTGTGCTGTGCAGTTTTACCTGGCTCACTCCAAGGCTAGGCTAAGAGAGAAAAAGCATTCAGTTAAGGGGAATTACCATTTTGTCTGTCCCTAAGGGGCCCAAGATCTGCCTGAAAGGTGGAAACAAAGTCAACTGTGGTCATGTTCCCTGTAGATGAAGTAACTTCTCTGGCCCAGACTTTCACACATCACAAATATCCACTTGGCCCTAGGCTGCTCTGCCCCTTGGCAGGGACTTATTTCCTGTCACACCCATGTATCTCCAGAAACAGACTGTCCCTAGCATGTCAGCCAGCCCACTAAGCAAAAGGGCTTGCCCCTTCTTTTCCTGAACCCAAGTAGGAATAGGTTGAGGTAGCCAGAGCTGGAGTAAAGAGATAAACTGTCTGAAATGAGTATTAATGATGAATACCAGGCACGATTCCTAGCACCCAGAGCATCTCAGCTCTGAGCTGCTGGGCCAGCCCAGCTGGTGGGTTGTGATAGCTGCATTTTCACAGATGGTTCTGGGTAATTGCAAGGGGGGACTTCACCGCTGACCTCAGATGGCAGCAAGGGAGTGGCTTCAGGGTCCTCTTCCAGCAACACTGCCCCACGTGAAACCTGTGCCACTCTAATTTCCCACAGCAGACTGCAATGAGCGCTGTCATCTAAGCATCACACTGTTCCCAGGTTGATAAATTGAAAATTAAAAATCAATACTTGTGCTGTAAAACTATTAGAGATAAAAGTCCAGTGTTCTTCTCTCCGTATTTCCCTTGTTCGCTTCCCCCAAGGCTTTTTGTGCATCACACTTGGCTGATCCAGGCTCCTTGTACTTCAAATGGCAGAAAAGCATCAAACCCATGTAGTATTTTATGGGAAGCTTACACTTAAAATTATTCAAAACATCAGCTTGGGATCAAGCTCAGGGAGTCAGTGCACACTGCTGTCTCCCCTGCTCCCAACTAGCCGTTCTGTACTCCTGGGCAACAATCACCTCGCATCCTCCTATTGCCAAATCTTCTTCTGCTTAACAAACAGCAGCCACCCCCCCTTCCTCTCTAAGCTTTATATACCCAGGAACTCTGCTTATTCTGTATATGGCCTTGAACTTTGAGGGTCCTGAAGGAAAACCTCAAATACTTAAAACCTGGTAGCTTTTTTCCACCTGCTGTGAGAGCTGGGTCTAATAAAAGACATCACCTATTTCTATGAACATCGTGATGTTAAAATAATTTGCATTGCTCAGTGGATGCCCTTAATGCTTTGCAAATTCAATGTTATTTATTGCTGTTATATTCCAAGAGCTTAAGCACTCTAAATTTATGCATGAAGTGACCCACCTAGGGGAATTATCACCCTCGTTTCGGAGCCAGGAAAGGGAATATTCTGAGTTCCAGTGAGTTGTGCAAAATAGTGAGAAAGACAGCATCAAAGCAAAGGGACATTGCAGCTCCCAACCTCTTGTCTCACCCTGCCTACTGCAGGCATTACAGAACTCAGCTGCTTTATCCAAGTATGAAGTCCCACCTTCTTTTAATATAGGCCCTGATTTGGAAACAAAGGCATCTCCTACTATGAACGCAATCTCTTTCATCATACTTTTCTTTACAGAGGTTCCCACTCTGTAATAATCTGATATTGTGCCAAGTAACCACCTCAAAAAATGCAGGAAGCCTGTAGAGATCAACAAATGGGAATATTTTATAAGCAATTAACACAGAAAGGGGAAGCTCATACTCTGCTGACCTACAGTACTCCACAATGTGAAACTGCTGGAATAATGCAGGTCACATTTCTCCACAGATCTCCATAGGGGTGGAAAATACAACCTCACAGACTTGGAGAAAACCTCAAAAGTCCTGATGCATGGTCAAACACAGGTGTAAGTCCATCAGACAAGGGATCTTGCCTAGGCTGACATCACCAAGAGCCAACTGAAATGCTCCCCCCTGTTCAAAGAAACACACAAAAGCTGTTAAAATCTTCTTACCTGCATGAGATAATAGTAAATCCCAGCCAAACCATGGGCTGCCCCTACATAGTACTCCTGGTACCACTCATACATCAGTGGGGTCTTTGCTGTGAAGTTCCTCCTTTTGGCCAAGCTCTCTCCTGAGGCTATAACTGCTTCACAGACCTATGGATGGGAACAGATGCGGGTGAGGAAAATGCTGCTTTCTTGGACACAGCACAGCAAGCATCCTGACCCAGAACAAAAGAGTTGTTTTACTGCCCAAGCTGAGGGAAGAGTGTGGACAAGGGAATGAGCTGGATGCCAGTTCAGTACTGCCTGTGGATTTATACAGATGGCAGGTGTGGTGCTTTGTCCCTCTGGAAGCAGAGCAGCAGGGGTATACCATGATGTGGTTTCTCTCTTGTTGCAAGATTTCTCTGCATCTAGCATTGAGTTTACAGACCCAAAGATGAGCTGCATGGGAAAAGACAGTGAACGAATCAGTAGAAGCCACAGTACCTGCTGAATGTGGCTTTGAGGGATCTTTTCCTGTCCAAAGTGCTTGTTCACAAACATCAGAGCATAGAGATAGCCCATGCGCCCGTACAGCAGCTCATCCGGCACTCGTGAGCTGGGCTTGTACAGATGGAGCAAGCTACAAAGAAAAATTCACACGGGGAGATGAGAGGATGCTCAACGCCATGTCACCAAGCACTCACAGGAGCTCAAGGTCATGGGTTGTTCCTTCGTGCTGCCCATGCCCTGGGAGATATCAGACAACTCCACCTTCCAGATACAAGAGGTGTGAAATCCTCCCTCCTTCCTCTCTGCTTTTTTTTATTATTATT
>NW_008581160.1:50784-83129 GCF_000691845.1 Merops nubicus | reverse complement strand
GGGGAGGAGCGGCGTGAGCCAGAGACAGCGGCCGGAGCTCTGTCGCGCTCGGGGATGAATGCTAAGCAGACCCTACCGGGCGGGAGCGCCCAGATGAATGGGATCCTTTCACATCAGCCTGACAGAGGAGGGGTTTCATAGTTCTCCGAGCAGCACAGAGCTGCCTTAATCCTGCAGATACAATGCCCTGCTCATACGGCTCAGGAAACAAAATAAATATGTTCTCGCGAAGACATCACAATGGAGCTTTTAAGGACTCAACGTGAGAAGGCTCTACCTGGTTCTCGGGTCTCCTCGCGTGTGTGGGAGCTAAGAGCCAGGCTTTTTGTTTTCTTGCTCTCTTTGGTTTTCTCAACACTTTCCTCCGTTGCTGAACCTGGCCTTGAGGTGGAGGAGGGGAAGAATAATTCCATATAGGCTCTCCTCTAAAAATAAGCAGAAACAGCCCCACCCAGGTTGATCCTAAAGAAAGCAATGGCAGATACACCTGGCACAAATAAAAAAAAAAAAAAACAGAAATACAATCAACTCTGCAGATCAAGCTAAAATAACTCCAAAAGACTAAAAGAGCTGAGGTGGGCAGGACAGAGAAGACGCCTGCTCCCCATGTCTAACCCCTCTGGCATCTCTACCAAACAGCCATGACAGCCACAGCAGGTTGTAGTGGTTGTGATTATCACCATGGAGTGAAGCTCACCATTGAGGACCAGGGGGGCTTCTCCTTCCACCCTCCCATTAATCCCACGTGCAGGCAGGGTGCAGTGTAGCAATACCCAAGCCAGCCTACATCAAAAAGCAGCTATGGAGCTCAAGATGAGCCATTTTCACTGTGGCACAGTGCTGCAGCAAGTACACTAGCCCACAGGACTACATGCTGCTGCAGGTTGCCTGAGTCTTGAACCCAGCACACTCTGAATGTCTTTGAGACACATTCTCCACTCGCATCCAGCCATGGGTGGGAAGGAATCTTTAGCATTAGAGGCTAACCCAGCTGCTCTGCTCTGGCCACAGCTGGCTTTTGACATTCTCCTCTTCTGGGATACTGCTGCAGCAAAGAGCATTCACTCTGCTGTACGAGCGTGGTGCTCTAGGGGATGTCCTCTTCTGGGATACTGCTGCAGCAAAACTCTGCTGTACAAGCGTGGTGCTCTAGGGGATCTGTGGCACCTTTGATGTGCTGCAGGGCATTGGTTATGGTGCTGCAGTCAGGGCTGCCTGAGCCCATCCCTCCCTCCCAGGTCTGCCCTTTGCCAGATGACACACAGCCTTGAGATCAGGCTAGGTGACTCAGCCCATTTAAGGCATATGTGGTTCATTTCTTACTTCCATGGTGGTTCAGGTTCCCAGGTGAAGGTTTCCCTTGTTGTGCTGGGGTGGGATATGTATGAATGGCTCCCAGGAGATGGGCTCATAATACCCTGAGGTTAAGACAGAATTATACCCTGTGTGTGAGACGTGTGACTGCCTTGTTTGGCCATCTGTGCTGTCCCTGTTGTGGAGGACCAGGTACATGGTGTTACCTGGGCAGGCTTTGGCACCTATCTGGAACAAATTTCAGACTGCAGGACTCTGCTGTCACACATCACCTCGGGAAGCTGCCTGTTCTGCACATGGCAGGTACCAAACAGCAGTATAAAACTGTCAAAAGCATTCCTAAGATAAAGAGCTTGTGCCAAGCTAGGGAAAGCATGAAGACGTGAGAAATGCACAAAGGCAAAAATTTCAAGACCAGAACAGGTGGCTTTTCCACCAGACCTCCCTGGCTACACCCAGGCCATAAAACGTCAACTGGCACATACTGTGGTGGCGGACATTTTTCTTCCTAAAAAGGAGGAGAGATGTACCTTTTTGGAGACAAATCTCTGTCTTCCAAAATCCCAGCAGTCAGCTGTCCTGCTGCAAGACTTCTGGCCACAATTTGCTTTCCCTAAGTGTTAAGCTGTCTCAAAAAACCCGTGCCAGTGCCCGCCGCTGGAACGGAAATATGCTCTTCCAAAAATCAGCCTAACCATGGCCCTTGCTGTTGGATGAGTGTTAGCTCCCATGCTCTGCAGCCTGACTGGTTGTGGAATAAAATGCCCAGTTTTCTGCCAGCTTTCCCTGCCCCTCTGTGTGTGAGTGCTGCTGTTCCCATGCCAGTGCTGCTGAGATGAGGTGGTGGGCTGGCTGGGAGAACAGCAGCTCTGTGATTCCCTGGGCCAATGATCCACCAGAAGTGCCAGACTGTGTCAAGTGACATGTGAGTCAACACTTGTATCTTCTGCTCAGCGGTGAAGCAGAAATCCACAATTCTGGCAAAATTTAGGCCTTTTTATTTTTCTCCCTAACAGCCTTACCGAGCTGGCATTTTTGGCATCCCAAACTGAAGCTGAATAGAGCTGCCAAGGGCTGTCATCCCAAGTTTCTGCTTCTAATTTCCTTGCAATGGAGATGCTGAGATGGCTGAAAATATTTCATTTTACCACCTGGCCACCAAAAAGCTTGGTCTGCATTTTGGATGATGTCACATTTCCTGAGCTTTGGAGAACGGTTGTCTCTCCTTTCTCTTTTGGCACAAAACAAGCTCAATCATTCAAAAAAAGAAATCCCTCATGAGCTGCCAAGGAAATACCAGTGAGAGACACAGGAACAAAAGCACAACTGTAAAATCAGAGGAGACAAAAGGATTCAATAAATATGAGGGCTTTTTTTTTTTCCCACCCAGACTGTAGCATCCATGTCAACTGATGACAAGAATTATTTGGTGACGTTGGAAGAAGTTGGAACAAATCTGCTCTTCCACCCATCCCAGTGGGTTTGTGGTTAATCTGGCTAAGGCCTATGCCCTCTTTGACACAAGCTGTAGCTCCCATACAGCCCTTCCTAGCGGGATTCAGCTCGGAGATGTCAAGGAGATGACTAATAACCAAAATGTGCTCTCAAGCTCAGTGACTGAATTCATTTGTGTGGCCAAAGACCCCATTAATAGTCTGTACACACAGTATATATAGTTACTTTTTAAATATAGAGGCATTGTCCAGAGGTATTTCTATTAGCCCTGTTTACTCCCAAACCACTTGGGCTCAGACATCTCGACGTCCTGAACCTAAATGTGGATGAAGTGTGAGGCAGCACTCCAAAGGCTGAGACAGAAGGGAAATCACTGTGCCAAGCAGCTTTAGTGGAAAAAAACATCTGAAGTTGCCACAGTTCAATATTTATTTTTTTTTAACCTGGGTAACCCAAAAAGTGCAATGACGACTGGGTTACATCAGAGGTGGGAATTAGGTGCTCATGGAGAAGGAAAAGATGTCAGTCATGATGGGAATAGCAGTTCTGGTTATTGGAGTGTCTCTGCTGGAAAAATTTGGAGACTGATTTGCTGGGAATTCCCACTGGAGCAGCTGTCTCCTCTTTGAGGTGTTGTCAGGGCATGACCTTTTCTTCAGTTTGCTAAACTTCTTTGAGAACACTTGCTACTCAAAAGCACCTACTAATAAACCTCTCTTCAGTGATTTTTAGGATAAGCATCTCCTGGCTATTTCAAGTTACATCCTTATATTGTGCCACTCAGGAGCTGAACTACACCAAGTTTTGATTCTGGTTTAGGTTTGGTTTTGTTCTTGAGGATGTTGGGGTTTGATGGCGTTCTACCTTTCTGAATGAAGAACAGGAAAACAGTTTAAAAGAGCAAAAATACACCTGTAAGGCAAAGCCATGTGATAGATGATCAGTAAGGCTTCAAGTATACAGGGGTTTGCAAATATTTTCACCCAGAAACAACATTCCACCACCTGTAAATAGCAGCAATTCAAGCAGAGGTCTCAAGCTCAGAAATAAATGCATGAATCACTGGTTTTATTCTTTAGTCATATTAGTTACTAAGTACTTGGGAACTCCAGTTCTTCCACTCCCCTGGTTGGGCTGGGAAAAGCAAAAGTGTAAGGCCAAATGCTGACTCAGAGCAGCGAAGAAAAGCGTGTACATGACAGAAGAGCCTTTGAGAGCCATTCTCCTTTCATTCAGCCTTGTTCTTGCTAGAGCTCTTCTGAGGCTCTCACTGAGGACTCACATCTCTAGAAATGTGATTTAGTTTGATCAAAAACAACCCAAAACTTTCCAGCTAAAGGAAAGCCTGAAGGTCTAAGGCTCTGGGGTGATTCTGCTGGCTACTGTGAAAAAGGATGCAGTGGGGATCTGATCCCTGCTGCAGGTGGCCATGGGACTAAACTCCTCTGCTGTTCCCATCACTGCCTTGGACCTGCAGATCCTGGGTGCTGTGTAGTGCAGGAGTCAAAGGCCATCCTTTTGGATGTGAGATCAGTGCAGGTCCCAGTGCATCAAGCAGGCTTCTGGAGCATCTCCTGACATGCCAGGGATGGCAGCCACTACACAAGCTTTTATCTCCATGTTTATCCCCCATAGAGAAACGATGTTGGTGCTTTTGGCAACAATGAAAGCACATCAAAAATGAAAGAGTTCTTGGGAGAGGAAATGGAGAGAAATGAAAAGGAAGAGCCTGAGACTGCGTCTCTGCCACCTAAGGGACAAAGAGAGGTAGGTGTTGTTAATTAGTGGGTATTTTTCAACATTATGTCTAATGTTTTAGAAAGTCTCATTTGAACAAGAGCAGCCCTGATGTGCTGGGGGATGTTTGAGCCCTTTCAGGTCTCGGCTGGCTTGCTGTTGCCTCGGCCCCACCAAGCCTGCCCGGCAGCTCCTGCAGAAGCAGGGCATTCATGCTCCTGGAGTGTTAATGATTTCACCCTCCATAAACCCAGGCACTCAGCCGCGCGCCCAGCGGGACACACACCGAGATGAAATGCTCTCTTTGAAGGCCAGGAGGAGGTGACAGGGCTGAAGTTTCTTCCTGGGACAGTTTCATCTCCATCTCAGAGGAGTTCCCCATGGGAAGGGTTGTCTGATTCCCATCACCTGCAGAAGCTTCTAGTCCATTTAGCCTCACTGATATTGATATATTTTCACATAGCTGGCCAGCCCTGTGCTCATGCAGGCTGTTAATGCCTGCTCTGGAGTATTTCTCAAAGCTAGTTCTCCTCTTGGCTCCTGCTTTGACAAAGGAGCATGGAGATTCCACACATCCTGCAGCTCTGCTGGCGGTGAGGGACAGAAGATCTTCTCATTGCAAAGCTTTCCACCCCAGGCACACACAGTTAATTTGTTCCCCAAACACTCTGTTGACAAATTTTACAAGAGGCTGGGAAAGTAATGAAAATAGTCTGCGCTGCATGTTTATTTGAAAAATGCTATAAAACCCCTTGAATAATTTTCACACTGAGGTGATCTGACCAGCCCAACAAGGAATACTTAAGTGGGTAACAGCCCTGGACCTGCCTGCGTAATCCAGCTGGGCATGGTGCTCTTCGTTGCCATGACATGCTCCAGCCATGCCTGGGGGTTTGTTTGAGAGTCTGCTGCTAGCTCTGGGCTGTTCCTGCTTGCATCCAGCCGTGGGATCCACCGTGCCACTGCCAGGAGTGCCCGTGCACTGGAGTGCTCCGTGATCCACCCCCCGCAGCTGGGAGCACGTGGAGGGAATCTGAACCAGGGGTGCTCCTGCACTGGAAGGTTCTCAGGGGGTGACATAGGGCAGCACAGCATCTTCCCAAGGTAAAGGCAAAGGGGAAGCAGACAGCAAGCAAAGCTCAGGATTTTCTTCTGTTTTCAAGGAAAAAAAGTGGTGCAACAATTCAGACGAGGTGAACACATTATGATCCTGTCTCATAACCACAGCATTATGGAGAGACTGCTCTTCAGGTTAAGCTCCACAGGTTCTTCTCCCTGCATTTTGAACATCTGCAGCTCAAGGAACCACAGATCCCAGTATATAATGATCCATCTCCTTCTGCAAGGCCTGAGGGAGATGAGGGTACTACTAGTTTTGCTAGTAAGACTCTCTATAGCTTTTATCCTTACTCCATCTGCTTGGCTCCAGGAGTCACTGTTTCTTCTGTGACACAGTAATGGTTTTTGCACAGGTGTTAATGGCAGGAAGATCCAAACCCACCAGCTTCACTGGGCAAAGCAATTTTATGTCCTCCCAGATGGTGGTAACACCCACTGAGAAAAGCCAAAGGAAAATAACTGAGCCTCCTGCTGCCTGCTGACACTGTCCTACTCTCCTGGGGAGGGGGAAACCCCTGTTAACTAGTCCAAGTGACCACAAGAGAGGGCAATGGGGCAGGGCAAGATGCAGTTCAATGGTTTTACTGCGAGTAGAGCTCTCAAAGATTGTTTTGATGAGAGTACATCTGATCTCCTTACTGTGCAAGTTCAGCCACCAGCCTCAGGAGCAGGTGAGGTGGTCCCCTACCAGTAGATCCACCATGGATGCACCAGCACAGTGAGAGGTGGGACAGAGAACCACGTGAAGGGTCTTCTCAAAGTAGGGGATGGAGAGACACAGCAAGCTGAACTTCTAGAAGATCCATGGTACACAGCAGATAGAAAAGAAGGAGAGGAGCAACACGTTTTCAATAAAATTATGTGATGCTTTTGGAGGGAGAAAGGGATTTATTTCATTAGGTCAGGGTTTGGAGCAGTATGTGAGTGAGACAGGAACTCATATTGTGCTTCAGGAGGACCCAGCAATTCTTCTGGTGACCCTCTTTCTTCCTCTTCTGTAGCAAGAAATGCCAGTGCTTCTGCCTCCCCGTTTCAGGACTTTAATGAGGCTAATAAAGGTTGGATGAGATGATTGCTGAAGTGCCTTCTGACCTCATATTCTGTGAGGAACAACTTCAGGAGAATGAGTGAAGTCCCTTAGCTGCTGGCATCATGAACAGGACATGTCAGTTAAGCAGAGGAAGATGGAAAGAGGACACACACACCACCACAGACTTCCTGAGCAAACAAGGAACTCCATGTTGTGCCTGACATGGCCTTTGCACAAGCCCCCCACTCCCCTCCACGAGACTGACCATCAGCCAGTCTTCCTGCCTGTCCCTCCTGTCCTGTCCTTCCTGCCCGCCCAGCCAGACTCTCCTAGTGGGGGAAAGAAAACAGCTTCTGTTTGTTCCCTTTCCTCCCTCCTCTGGTGCACAACACAAGCCCATTCTGCTGTTTCCCCCTTCACCTTGCTGAGAGAGCCAGTCTCCACTGAGCTGGGTCAGCCACTGCAGATGTCCATGCTGAGGCACAGCCCTTGGGCCAAACAAGAAAATTTAGAAACAAACAAAATCTTTCCCTTGACTTCACCAGCTTTGGATATTTGACACAGGAAGACAAGCTCAAAATACTGACTTCACGTGAAAAATGCCTCTTCCATTCTTGACCTTACAAGGCTTTTTTTTAAAAACTATGCCTGTCATCCCAATGCATTAAGAATAGACCTTTCCACAGGGAGATAGTTAAAAAAAAACCCTTAATTGTTGTGAAAACTCCAGCTCTGCCAGATCTTCCCCATTCCCTTCCCATCCTACTCTGCTGTGCAGGACAGCCACACTGTTGTGTTCAGAGCAGCCCCACACCTCATTTTGGAGCTGGGAGGCAGCAGGGAAAGATCCCAGCTCACTTTGACAGCTCCTCCACCACACAATGTCACTGTTCCAAGGCACCTACAGCCCAGGACACTGTGTTTGCCCTCTTCCTGCACACTCCCCTTGACTTTCTGTGCAGCTTGTGCATAAAAATCTTGCATAAATATAAGCCAGAATGTTTTCTAATTACGTACTCTTAATTTTTGGGGGAAGAAATGGCTTGAGAATAACCAGAGGTGCAGTGGGGATTGAAGGTCCATCTTTTTTTCTTCCTGTCTACACAAATCATATTCTCTGCATGTGACATCAGATTAAACTGTTCTCCTTGCCAGACTGGAGCAGGTCCCCGACAGGGACTCGCAGAAAAGCCACACTTAGCATGACAGTATTTCTGTGACAGCATGTCAGCTCCCTGGCTGGATGCTCTGGCTACCCTGCCTGAGTCCCACATGATGTATTTCATTAATACTCCCTGGAAGCTTTACCTATGGGAAGTGGGGAGTGTGTTTGTCACATCTAGAGGTGGCAAAACCCACCCCAGCACCTGGGAGCACTGGGAGCTGCTGGCAGCTTTTCCAAGTTTTACCTCTGTGCTGCACAGCAGGTTCCCAAAGCCCAGCAAATAGCCAAAACCTCCTCAAACTCACTGTTTGGTAGTGGGTGGGGATGGGAGGAGCTCTCCCAGCCCTGCTATGAGTTATCCAAGGTGAGTCGCAACTATATGGGTCTGCTTCCAAATAAAAAACATCATTGCTTACACATAGTATTTATATGTTCCTCCACCCTGGGTTTGGCTCCTTCCCACTTTTCTTCACAAACTGCAGCCTGAAAAGGGCCATTCAGGGAGGCTCTGCAATGCAAATGTGGCTCTGGCCCCTCTGCCAGCTCCCAGCTCCAGAGTGAGCACAACAGATGTCAGCAGGAGAAAACTCTTTTCTTGGCCCGTCTTCACATTTTCACATCTTGCACTTAGACTATTCTCCCCTCGGGTTTTCTTTTTTCTCCTTTCCTCTTTTGATGCTAATTGTTGCAATAGAGACTGGAGCAGCCACCAGGCAGCAGAGCTGTAGCCCATGTAAACTCCAGCTGAATTCTGTAGATCCACAGAGCCTGGGGAAGCAGCACCTTCTTCCCACGACCCCACTTCTGAGAAAACACTAAACCGACACAGACAGCCTTTGGTTTCTGCTCCTGAAACACATTTGCAGCTTGTCCACTGTCAACAAGTGCAAAATGGAAGATAAACCAAACGTGGGTTGCCCTATGGTGGATCAGGGAGGTCTTTGCTTCCTTCAGGGATGACGTGGGCAAATGTATATTCACCTGCAGGTGCTGTGGGCATCAGTAAATGCTCCTTGCCTTCTGCCAGCTGGATGTGTACCCATTTAAATCTCTTACCATGTGACAAACCCCATGCAAGTTAAAGGAGGGAATATGCTGACAGTAAAACTGTCTTTGCTTTTCCTCTTTTTCCTAAATCATGACATTGAAATGCAAGTCTCTGTTTGCTGTGCTGTAGATTTCCACAGTTGCAGCATGTTCCCAGGAACACCCAACAGCCCCACGACAGCAGCTGGGGCTGGGAGGAAGGGGTAGCATCCCCCCAGAGCTTGCAGAAAGCTCAGTACTAATCATTCCTACTGCCATCCTGGATTTTATTGTTATACCTAGCAAATCTTAACCGAAAATAACATCCTTTTTGCTTAATCTCATCACTGTCTTTTTCTGATTAGATATGTTCCCTCTGTCTACATAAACAATAGGACAAGCTGAGCCAGGAGTTCAGTGGGAGAGGAGGAGAGAGCCACAAGCAAAGAAACAGTTTCCTCAGGTTTTACTAAGTGTAATAAAGTTGAAAATTATAAACAAACAGAAAATTTATTTATCCTCCTTTGGAGACACAATCTTTATCTTTAAGGATAACTATTTCCATCTGCTAAAAAGATTCCCCAGCATGTTTCCTTTCAAGGAGAGACTTGAATTCCATGCTGATCTTTTATTCTAACAATTTCACTTCTTCCCAAGTGATGCTGGAGTCCACATTATTTTACCTGATGGATATTTACACAGGAGGGTGCATGTTTCTCATTACAGCTTGACAAAGACATCATCTTCTTCCTAAAATGGGCCCAAGACAGCACGAGCTCCATCTTCCTCAACTCATGGGTGCAGGACAACTTCAGATTTGGGTATACAGTTTCTTTGTTGTATTTTTTTTTCTTGTTGGAAGCTGAATTTCTTGCTTTCTATAATATATTAAATGTGTCCTAGAGATCAGATCTGCAGATGGGAATTATCAGCATGGCTCCACTTAGTCAGTGTTGTGTGGCTGATTTGCATTTCACAACAGGTTTGCAGTTCAGTTCCAGTAGGCATGTATGAACACACTTCCAGTTTCTTCAGAACTGCTCTGGAGCTGACTTTCAGAGGAAATTTGAAATCTTTTCACAGTATATGAAGTCACAGGAGACATTCTTAGCTCCAGCAGAAGAGCTGGATTGATAAACAAGGATTAGAAACCCTTTGCTCATCAGTGCAGGTACTGTCTGGGCAGAGGTTGGACGGAAACTTCTCACTGATCAATATACTCAAAAGTAAGCTGAACCTGATGGTAGAAACACATAGAAAACTCTGGAGCAGCTAGAGTGACCTTGATCCTTTTGCTGAATCACCAGGCCAATCATTGCCCAACCCCACAGCTGCTGGGTTTTCAAGCACCTTGTCACTGGGATCAAAACTGGGATTCCCCAACTCACGTGACTAAAATTATTACTGAAGTTTAATGGCTTTTGGACATAGCCAGTGTCAAATCAGAGGACTACTGCTCTAGAGAAAAGCTCTTTTCCTCTCTCAGTACTTGTGCCAGCTGTGCAGTAGACAACTGTTCCCCCCAAAAGGCACCAAGGTCCATTTGCTGTGGTTTAGGGTCATGTTTGTTGTACGCAGACATTCCTTCCAGCATTGGGAGCTTGCAAAAATATTTGCCAGTCTGAGAATGATATACATGGTAGCACAAAGATCTACCTGTGAAGGAAATGTCTAAGGAGAAGACATTCTATTATTGTCCTGGTTTTGAAAACATGGCTTCTGCAGTCAGAAGGCCAGTCACCAAATGTAGATGCCAAGTAAATGAAGGACATGGCACACAAATGACCCATGGGCTGGCTGGGTTGACTCAAAAACTCCTTAAAAACACGTAGTAGAACATGCTGGGGACCTGCTCACATGCCATAGTTTGTGGTGGGGGTGGCAGGGTGCTGAAGAGTGCTGCCATAAACTCCATCCCAAGGAGCAGCTCATCTCTAGGTAGACTGAGACAAAGAAGCTGGGGAGAAGTCAGGGGGCTGAAGCTGGGGCTGTACAAGATTTTGTCTGGGAGACAGGGAGTAATGGCAAGCTGAGGGCAGGCCCTGCAATAAAACAGTGAGAGGGGCACGATGCTCTTTGCTGCCACCTCACCACCCAGAGCTGAACCATCCCCTCAGGATGGTTCATAAATCCCACTCTAGCCCAGCTTTGATCTCCAAAACTTCTCTGGAGCAAAGGGCTCTGCTACCCACTGTGCTGTAGCCAGACCTTGTCCTGGTGAGCTTGGCAGAACAGCCCCCCAGGAGCAAAACCAGACCATGTTTCTGTCCCTGGCACCCATCACAACACTCTGAGAGCTGCCCAGTTTAGGGATCTTACAAGCCTTTCTTCTCCCTCTGCGTCTGCTACGTGTGTTTGCTTTGGCCACCTCACCCCAACCTCCTTTTCATTTCTAATTTTTGTATTCAATCACTTTACACACAGCAACTGGCTCCAGTCAGAGCACACACAGGTCCTCACTTGTTCCCCAGCCTGAGCCATAGACCATGCTGTGTTCGGAGCTGTGAAGAGAGGGAAAAGGGAGACAGAGAAGAAGTGACTTACAGACCCAGGTAGACACAGGATATGGAGAGTGGAGGGGACGGGTTCACAGGGGTGCTGGCCTGAGGGGTTCGTGGAGCTGGGCTGAGCTCTGCATTTCTCAAATGGCTTTCTGTTGCCCACGTGAAGGAACACAGTGTTTTTTAAAAACCCCACCAAATCTCAACTGCCAGCCAGAATACAAAATGCCATGTTGTTCATCGTGGGGTTTTTCACCCGGGACTGGTTCTGTTTTTTTCCTGTTATTGCCACTTGCGGCGTGTGCGTAAGCTTGGTGTTGGCATGCTCTGGCAAAATGAGACACTGGTGGGTTGGTTTGTTTGCTCTTCTTCAGAAAATGTGTCTCCCTTGTGCCAGCCTGGTCCTGGCTCCCTCCCCTGCCTCGTCATGTAAATGCAGAGGTTGTGATGGCATTTGTGCTGCCAACCCCATCGCAACAGCCCGTGCCACAGCAAAACTGGGCATGAGGGACATGCCCAAGGCAGGGCGGGGGATTGGAGCAAAGATGGGCACAGGGTCCAGCTCCTTGTCTCAGGCACAGCCTCTCTCCTCACGCAAGGACAAGAAATAATCTCACTGCTAGGCAAGCCAAAGATGGAACCTCAAAGAGGTAAAGCCTTGAAAGGGTGACCATTGTTTTGCCAATTACTAGGCCTAGCAAAAATGACACAGCTAGCAGGAAGACAAACCAGTAACTCAACTGTATTGAGTATAGAAAGGTCACTACATGGATGATCGCCAAGGGTACAAATAAGTCAATTAGTTCACAAGCAATCAACATCACCCCCAATGACACCACACAACCAACAATAGGTGGAACAAATAAAGAACCAAAGTCTCCCATAGATGGAATGGGAGCCGACCAAGTCAACAAGTTAATCTCATAAAATAAAGGCAGCCACATATTTCTCTCTACCTTCTGCAAAGGTCTAACCTGACTGGGGCCCAGCTCCAGTAGAGTCAGGAGGTCTTCCCTGAACCAGGCAGCTCTGTGGAGTGCACTCCACAGACAGACACTCCTGACTCCCTGCCAGTGGTCCCAGCTTTTATCCCCAAGCAGACCCCTGACCTTTGTCAGCTCACTGCGGGACCCCTGGGGCTCATTTCCCTTCTGGCTCTCCCTGCAGGGCCGGCCCCACCCTGGGGGGAAGCTCTAAGGCAAACTCACCACCCATTTATGAAAGACTGTGGGGATCACCCATATGTCAACCTTAATTTGGGGCTCAGGGTTCAAACCCCAGCATTACAGCCATCCATACACCATGCTCTGCACCACACTCTGCAGGTGGGCTGGGCAAAGCCTCACAACTCAATAGCAATTAACAGGTACACTGATGTTAGCTAAAGAATTGGTTAACACCCTCCCTCTTTCCCCTCTAAGGGCTTATATTGCCTTGTGAAATGTCTACTACATGACACTACCAACTTTGTCATGCAGGATTTTAATAAATGTTGGTACACTCAGCTATAATGTCACCAATGTCCTTAGGACTTGGCTGAAAATCTTCAGGCCTCATGGTTAAAGTGGTTTCTCAGGAATTCTTTTAAATTCTGTTTTGTCAGAGAATTTATAATTTATCTCTCTTATTTTTACAGCATTTAAAAGTCCCACTAGGAAATAAAGCACTGCCAGCCAAAGACACACGTTGCCTCTTGCTGCTGACCAAACATAGACCAAAAACCATCTAGGCCTCTCAGGAAAGGCTCAGAAATTAAACTCAGAGCTTGTCCCTTCTCCTGGGGAACTTTCCAACCTTCTCCTTCAGTCACTGTCTTTCTAAATCTTGTGTCACAAGCAAAATCTTATGTCACGAGCATCAAGAAAGTAGAAAGAGCAAAGACCACAGTCAGCTGTGGCTGGGACAGCCTGGAACTGAAGGAGTTAAACTCTAGTAGCACCTCTGAGGAGCTGGAATCCACAAAGGTGTGCAAAGGGCAGCCAGCTCCTCAGAAGTGCTGGGTTTTCCCAGGGGCTGCTAAATTCCTGCCTTTCTCCCTGCAGATGACATCTCCATCCCCACCAGCTTGCTGTCTGCCTCCCCTCCCCTGCCCAGCTGGGAGAGAGAAATGAAAATAACCATGGCTCTGAGGCTGGAGAAAATGCTGCTGCCCCTGCCACAAAGGTGGTTCCTGGCAAAGGAGGGTTTGCCACGTCATGGGACACTTCTTGGCTTCAGGCCTACAAACAAATCCCACCGAGGAAGAGGATGGAAAAGTACCAGGGAGTGCTGGCTCCCAGCCCTCTTCCTCCTCGGGGGCAGCTCTGCAGACACCCCCCACGGCCCTCCCTCTGGTATTTAACACGGGGCTGTGGGGAGTGATGCTTTCAGAGGGCATGGACCTCAGGGGTCACAGCCACAGCAGAGGGACCAGGGAGAGCCCAGGAGGGACAAGATTACGCGACCTGGTCCTTTCAAAGGTGGTGTTAGAGAAGGATCTTTAGCTGGCCCTATGCCACCACTGATCCAGTACCCAAAAAGAACAATGTAGGGGTCACCTGGACAGTCCCAGGATTTCCAAGCCTGTCTCCAGGCAAAGGAGTTGAATCCATAGGCAAGTTTTACTGAATTCAAAGTCCAAAGACCAACAAATGCCCCAGAGATGACAAACTGGCTCATCCGAGAGCTGTCTGAGTATTTTGCAGTCACGATTTAGAACGGGAGGTGAGCAATTTATAATGAAGCAGTGTCACCAGCTGGCATGTGAAAAGCATTTCCTCTCTGTCAACGAGCAGGAAAGAAACCAGAGGAAATTATATGAAACCAAATTTCATTTGCCTTTATTTATAAAACGTTTCCCCAGCTCAGCAGCTGAGCAGCTTCAGGACGGTTTTTGGGATTAGCGCTCAGTGTCCCCAGAGCCAGCAGCAGCAAGTGCCTTAAGCCCTGTTTGCAGCGTGGCATGGCTCAACACCCAAGTTAAGACTCATCCTGGTGTCAGAAAGCGTGCCAAGGCAGCATATGTGTATGAATTTCAGCAGTGGAGGCACGCCCATGTTTTCTTAAGCCGATGATATATAAGAGATAAGAAAATCCAGCTCCCGTGTTTGTGGGCTTCATGCAGCCATGCAGAAGAGAAACAGCTTTCCTCCACCTCTGAATCTGATTTGCCCATTATCTCCCAGCTCCTGCTCTCCAGCCCAGGGAGTAATTGGGACTACAGATCTCTTTATAATTCTCCTCCATAAGCACATGAGTCAGAGCTGCTGCCTTCATTTGCAGGTAATCACGGTAGTGAATGCAGCCACACTAGCCCTGTGCCTTTTAACATCCTTAGAGGGGGTCTTTGGAGTTTTAATGCTCTGGATCAGGATCAGCTCTCTCAGCTCATTATTTATGGCCATTTCTCCCAACCTGAAATGGGTCCCACAGCTCCCTGGTAAAAGAGATGAGAGATTACCTAATTCCAAAGGAGTTTCTGGAAGTGTCACTCTCCTTTACTCACAACAGCATCATCCAGAACATTTAGCTTCATGACTTTCCTGGGAGTGAATGTCATAACCACACCTTCCTCGTCTCTGCGGGTACCAGGGTGTCCTGGGGCCTGTGCAAGTCACCCCACTCTGACGCAGGAAGGGACTGTGCAAAGCATGTCCCCTCTGCCTGGGGACAGGGAGGGGAGAAGTAACGCTGCCATGGCTGCACAAGGGACACATTTTTATACTCCTTCCTCTTGTGCCTTTACTAGGCAGTAGGTAGTAAGTGCTTCATTCATCCTCCGATTTTCATTACTCCTGTGGCTGCCACCATCAGATCACGAGTCCTCTGCTCTTCAGGGGCATTATCATCACCTCGCTGTGCTAGAGCAGTCCTGCCCCTTCTCCTTTGTAACAGGAAATTGAGTTACTGAGGGGACAAGACTTGCCAGAGGTCACAATATAGCCTCAGAGGCGAGGCGAGGAACTGAAGGAAACGGTCACAGGGCAGCAGGGTATTACACACAGCATCCGTTTCCTACAGGGTGTAGGTAACCCCCAGGGGAACAGCACTGCCATTTATGCCTCCCACCAAGTACCATGCAACTCACAATGTTTATCTCTCCCTTTCCTAACTCAGGAGGACCAGGGGTGTCTTCATGAGATGCAGTGGGTGGTTGTAGCCCAATTCTCTGAACTGGCTACGCGCAAGGCTGCACTCAAACCAAATAGCAGCTTAACCCCAGATAACAGTTTAACTCCCACTTAATTCAGTTAAAGAATTCAACAGCAGATATCTGTTGAGTTCTATGGGGAAAAACAGAAAAGCAGCAGGCACAGGAGCTTTTTGCTTTAGGGAAGGTGACAGGGCGAAAACAGCCATCCAGCCAAGCTGAGGAGAGTGCAGCAAAGTGCAGGGCCCTCTCTGAGCCTTCCTAAACAAGGGCACTCTATGCACAGAGAGCTACAGAACTTCCAGTTCTCCCAGAAGTCCAGGTCTTGAATCGCTGTTCCATGCCAGATGCCTGTGGTCATCAACTCCAGGGCACTGGCAGCCACGATAAGATGACCAGAGCTGCCTCTCTGCTCCTCAAATCACAGTTATGCAACTTGCTTGCTGGCTTAACAAACTGCTTTAAATTAAACACAGGTCTCTTTCTTACCTGAAGGTTGCAATGCCATCCCTGATGCCACTAAGACCAAGAGTTTATGCTAAATTCCTCTCTCTTTAACCGTGACCTGAAACAAAATCATGGCCAACAGGTACAACATCTTTACTAATCCAGCTTGTACCCCAGGCCCACAGAGCCCCCAGAATTTATTTTTAGCACCCAGAAACCCAGCTCTGTGCATTTCTATGCTGTTTTGCTGATGAAACTTAACCTTCTCCCAAAGGACTTCCTCCTGCCGTCGTTGGCAGGTGCTCTGGCTTTATGTCCTCATTGGTACCTTCAAAGCCTAAGCACGAGTGCTGTGCTAGGGCTGCTTCTTGCATTGCCATAATATATCTTCTGCCTTGCCCACAGAAGCACTAAGATAACTGTCCTAAGACCCCTGTAGTGTTCTGGCTAAGAGCATCAGAAGCTTGGGCCGTTTTCACACAAGAGCCTTGAAGTGTACCCCTATTGCTTTATTTTCTGTTCCAAACTTTTCTGAAGATGGGGGGTTTGCACCCTCTCCAGCCAGAACAGCTCAAGATACCTACTAGATCAAACTCACTGATGTTTTTAGGAAGATAAACCATCAACTGCTGGAACAAACACCTAGCAGCTGGATCAGGGCCCAGAGAAAGCACACCCCCCCATAAAATGCCTCTCTCCACCTGATTAGAGCTCAGCAGGCTTTTCTACTGAGACATTAATGTGATCCTTGGCCTCAGAGAGGGGCATTTCATTAGCCTGAAGTGGCTTGGTTAGTGAATTAAGCACTGGACTGGGAAGAAGATTCCTGCTTCTCAGCCAAGAGGCTGTGTGCAGCTTTGGTCCCATCCTTTAAAGCTGTTGGGTCAGGTTTTCACGAGGTTCTATAAAGGAGCTGCTCTTGGGCAAGTCAGTGCACCAGGGTGTCACTGGGAGACATCTCCCACCACACCACTCATACCCTCAGCTGCCCTCAGAGGTTCTGCACTGCTCTGTGCCCTCTGGCCAGATAAGGGCCACCTTAATTTAACGTGTGAGGGCAGTAATACAGACCTGCCCCAACTCCACTGCCTACTGCACCTCATCCCAGATGTAGCCTGGCCAGGCAGGTGCTTCTCTGGCCAATACAGAGAGGGGAAATGCGTCCCTGATTGGATTTTTAAATCTCTTTTTTTTCTCACTCCTCTCTCTCTGCTGGCATTTTTTGGTCCCACTGGGTGCTGTTGCTTATGCAGAAGTCTCCAACATGTGAAATGAAACACAGAGGCAGCCAGAGGCCCTGCAGTTCAGATCTGTGAGTCTCCAGCCATAGAAGGTTGGCAGCTTTTCAGAAGACAGTGCTAGCACTCACCCTAGGACAGAAAATTATGTCTGTGTTTGAGGTCAGTCTGCTCTGAGCTATGTCAAGCACCCCATTGAGGTCTCAGCTCTTATTAACCATTTTTTTGGCTCCCCTGCAGCTCATGGTCATGCCTAGAAAGGAAACCTCTTTCTCCATCTTCACGTCCTGAAGTTCCCTCAGCAGGAGCTTGCTGCAGCACAGACCAAGGCTCTGTGGAGAGGTCAGATCTGGGTGCAGGAATCAAATGTATTGCTGTCTGGAAAGCCAGAAGCTGTTGTAACAGACCACTCCCTTTCTCACCCAGCCTCATAAGTCTCTCATGTCATCTCTCTTCTGAGACTGTCGGCGAGGACAAGAGTCTGAGAGTGTGGCAGGGCCAGTGGTGGGGAAGTGATGGTCTCAGCATCCTCTCAAATAAATGGCAGGGAGTGTGACAGACTCCCACTCTGAGCATGCTCCTGGCCAGGCATGACCTGCCTTTTGCTGATGCACTGATCCTACACCTGGCCCAGATGATCGTGGAGGCAGGGATGCCACCCGAGACCAGCACTGTGCTTTGTGGGGTCTGTGGGTAGTGCCCAGGCAGTGGGAAGGGAGCATGCTTTGGGCCACTCTGATTCTAGATCCCCCTTTCCCACCACTCGTGCTGCCCTGTTTTGCTTTAGTGAGCACTCTCTTCTGGGTGTGATGTGCCGCACGCTGCGTGGCTGGGGCAAAGGTGCTGGACCATGGGCTTTCTTAAAACAGAGACATGCCAGTAGCTTATTCACCCATCTCAGCAGAGAAAGAATTCATGTCACCAACCCATCTTAGCACTAACGGACATGGAAAATTGGCAGGGAAGAGAGCAGCATAATTGCAGCAGGCGCGGGAGCGTGGCACAGCGTTGCCCAGAGACACACCCCAGAGGAAAATCCCTGCTGACTGGGCTGGCTCTGCCATCAGCCCTGCTCCCTCCACCATCTTTGGTCTCCAGGGTGCCAGGAGCCAGGTGCCAGGAGCCAGAGTGTGCCTGCCAGCTCTCCACCTCTGCACCCAGACTGGAAGGTAAACAGTGTGGCTTTAAATGAGGGAAGAGTGGCAACGAAGAGGCTGACGCCGCTCAGAGCTGCCGGGGACACGTGCTGCCCTTCCTCACACCCAGCCTCCTCCTCACAAGCTGAGCAGTGTTGAATAGAGAACCCTGTTTGGGGACAACAGGGGCAGTGGCTTTTCCGGGGCTGGCATATGTCAGGGGACAAAGATGAGAGCCACACACAGGGCAAGTGGAAAAATCCAACCATCTCACCTTGCTAATGGCCAACAGAGCATTATTCTTGGCCACCGTCCCCCTGTACCAAAGAGGAGTGCTGTAAACACTGTCCCAGAGCCTTCCCTGCCTCCTGGTACTGCTTCCCAATTAATCTGCATCCTGAGCTTCAGGCAATAGCTTAGTAATGGGCAGAAACAGAATCATAGAAGCATGGAATCATGGAATGCTTTGAGTTGGAAGAGACCTTTAAAGGTCATCTAGTCCAACTCCCCTGCAGTGAGCAGGGACATCTGCAATTAGATCAGGTTGCCCAGAGCCCATCCAGCTTGACCTTGAATGTTTCCAGGGATAGGGTATCTACCATTTCTCAGCCTTTCCTCATAGGAGAGGTGTCTCTCTCAAATAGGAGATACTCATGCCTTCTGCAGAGCTGCTGCTGTTAAAGCTGGAACATGTACAGGCAGAGAGGACACAGGCTAGGAGCTCGAGATCCACACAGAGAAATGGTCTTCTGGACTGGAGATAGGACAGAAACTTCAGGACAGACTGAGAGATATTGGAACAGGGAATATCACTCAGGGAAAGGTACAAAGTCCAAGAAGGGATGAGCACAACTTGAATGTAGTACTGACTGAGTTGTGTGCTTTGCTTCACCTTCATAGTCCTCCATGCTCAGCACCCTTAACTTGGTGTTCTCCAGCCAAACTCCACCACAAATCCAGAACAACACAGTACAGGAGATGAGATGTGTAAAGAATTGAGCAGCTGTTGAATTCCTGAATTATCCAGGTGCTGCAAGGCCATGTGTGGAGCAGTTAAATATACTGATGGCCCTGTCAAGGATGAGGAGACCAGGCCATGTCACTCTGCCTTGAAAGCCAGTGGCATTGCTGTGATTATAACCCAGGAGCCCTGACTGCTGGTCCCTGCACTAACCACCAGGCAATGCTCCTCCCTAATGACTAATAGCAACCACCACAAATATGCTTCACTCACCTCCTAAGCACAGGAGGAAATAAATGGCCACAGTATATTCCTGCCTTCTGTAGAGCTGCTGTTCAGTTCTGGAGTTGTGTGGCTCTTGTAAGACACCCAAGACATTGCTGGCCAGGGGAAGATGTCAGCTTTAAAAATGAAGTGAGCAGCAACAATAAGGAAGATAAACCAAATGACAGCAAGCATTTCATTTTCACATGGAAGAGCAGGATTTGCAAGCAGGAGAGACTAAACGCTGCTTCCACTGCCTGGGAACAAGTGTGCCAGGCCACGGTAAGGCAAAACACTTCTCTGCTTTTAAAGAGGGAATAATAGCACTTCTGTGCATCCCAAGTGACACTTCAGCATGGGTGGAGAGCTCAGACAGCTCACCAAAAAGATATCAATGTGGATCACATGGCCAACGTGGTCCTCTACTCCCCATATCAGTTTCCCGCAAGCTAGAATGAAACAGAAACTCAAGGTTTCAATTTTCAGCAAACTGAACCCCAAAATCCCAACAGAAAAAAAAAAAAAGTGCCTAAATAAGGTCATGGTTCATTCATACAACTCTGTTTTTGGAGGGAAACACACACAGGTGCACCAGGGAACTCAGGACTCTATGGGATGCAGAGCCCTCAGTGATGGTTTTCCTGGAAACACTCAGAGAGAAAGAGGTCTATGGTGGGCTTGTTGCTAGAGCACAGACAAGTATGAGCAACTTGAATCTGTCTTGGGAGTTTTTCCATTCAAAGACCTGCTGTTCTCTGTGGAATGGGACCAGCAGATGGAAGAAGTAGGCAAGAGCTCTTATAGTATGTTGGAGAGATCTTCAAGACAGAAGGACCACCTGGTTTTACCCACTGACACAGGGACAAAATTGGGTGGATTTAGCTGGAGGAGGCACCAACGTTTTTGAGACCAAGGAGTAAGTGGGGCTCTCAGTTGCTCTCCTCCCTCCACAGGAGGGGTGTGTTACCCGTGCACTCCACACCTGACCACCCAGGCTGGCAGTCAGCACCACTCGTGGAGTCTGGGGGGGAGGGAAGCAGGGAGCATCACGGCCCATGGTAGCTTAGTTTAATCCCAGACCCTGATGCACACGCTGCCCTCCTGAACAGTTTCTTTCTTGCAGCTTGAACACTCCACATTGTCCTTCCCCACCATTTTGCAGACAAGGTCCTTCTCCTGGTTGCTAGCATTAACACAGGTTTCCCTTGTTCTGCCCCTTGAAATTTCCAGTAAAGCGCCTTTAATACAATCTCTCTGTGGCTGCTCTAATTATGTGTGAAATATTTTTTCCCCCCATAAACCAAAGAAAACAAATCAGCACAGTAAGATCCTTTCTCCCTGGCTGTTTGGCAGGTCTCATGGCCTTCAGAAAAGTTACCCAAGGTCCACACAGTCTCTGCTGTCTTTTCACAACAGTTACTTTTGGGTTCCTGTAAAAGGACCCAACAAAGGAAAGAGTAAAACAAATCACAAAGCCCTGAAAGGCTATTTTCCCACCTGAACAGTCCCAAGCCAAAGGACAGGTCTCTGCTGAATGGCAGACCACGTTTGCTTCATGCCAGGGCTGCTTCTGAAGGAAGGAGGGGTATGGGGTGGCAATTGGGGAGCCTTTAAAGGCAGGGATGGGTCAGGCAGTCCCTCATTGTCACAAAGACCAAGGTGCATTCATAAGAAGAGAAAGGGATTTTGTTTTAAGAAAGCAAGGGACAGTTTAATCTCCTCCCCACAGCAGTGCATCTCAACACATTGCTGTTTCCTCCCTGGGAAGAGTCCAGGTGTGTACACAGCCCCAACAACACACCTTGGTCATGGCCTATGGACCCTGCACCCTTCCTGGTGCCCCTCTGCCCGCAGCCCAAGGCTCTCTGCTTGCACCTTCATCCTGCCCCACAGCAGCCCTGCTCCAGCCCAGCTCCCCTCGGGGCCACATTGCCAGGGCTCCAGAGCCCCCACAGCCCTCATGACCTAGTGCAAGGATTTCCTTCATCTGCTTAGCTCTGCCCTGGTTTATTGCTTCCCTCTTCGCAACCCTCAATGGCCGCTCAGTTCCAGCTTCCCTTCCAGTGGGTCTTGCTTTCGTTGGCCATCTGGGCTATGTAACTGGCCTTTTCTAATGGTGTTTGGGAAAAGAGGGTCCAGAAAGTGAATGACCCTCAAAACAAAGCATGGCTATTGTTCCTTGCACATACAGAAGTATTCTTACATCTTGTTTTTCAAAACCAATGCCAAGCACTTATCAGTTAAGGGAACATTATCCCCATATTTAGGACTTACTTGAAACACCACAAAGCAGAAAAAAAGAAGGGGAGGATGTCAAATTTATATGCTATAGGAGCACTTAGTCTTGAACTTGTACTATGCCAGGCCTCTTACTCATTCACCTGCAAGGTCCTGGCATTATGTCAGGTTCAGCCTCCCAGCCCATTCTTTCTGAGAGGGCTGGTCCCCTCCTGGGGACAGTGACGCCACTCTGGCAGCCTACCATCAGCATCATTGTGTCCCAGCTCAGCTTCTTGCCCATTCTCACCAGTTTCAGGGCCGTGAAATTCACATCACTGTTAACTTGCCCCTCAGAGGAGGTGATGTTCTGACAGAGTGACCATGCCAGAGTAGAGTTATTCCTTTGCAGACATCAGGGCTCTTCCCCCATGCCCTCAGGCAACTCTGCCACCATATCGCCACCAATTCACTCCTGCGTATCACTGAATCAGAAACACCACAGCATGAGAGCAAAGCTTGCTGGCTGCTTCTCCAAACAACAGTATAAATCTCACCCACCCCTCAAAGGGGTAAATTAGGGTTGTGAGTAGGGCCATCCCACCTTCACTTCCCCCAGCCTCGCAGGGCAGGTCTGGTCAGGAGCTCCAGCAGCAGTCCCAGCCCCAGGTGTCCCAGGCTGAGCCCCGAGCAGCCTGCAAACAGAGGCTTGTTTCTGGACACGCTGTTGCTGGCAGAGCCCTTCCTACTTCACAAATATTGACTCTGCATCCCAGCCGAGAAAGAACATTTTCAGGGAGCTTTCAATCTCTGTTGAACAGGGGGGATTTGGGTTTTAGTCCTTTGCTTTCCTCTCCACTGTAGCAACGCCGCAGGTGGACCTGGCCAACCTTTGCCCAGCTTCAGGCACCAGGAACCTGTGGACACCATCAGAAATGCTTCCTGGAGGTGCAGCCACCCCTGTAAAGTCCAGTGAGAGAAGTTGCACAACAAAAGATACAGATGCCAGGAAGCAGAAGTTGTCAAAGAGAGACCTCTTAAGATCTCTGAGCACAGTCCCAGCTGAGTTTTAAAGAAAGCAACAGCAATTGGTAAAGTAGAAGCACACAGACTGCTGGGAAGGTGTCCTGAGGACTTCTCCCCTGCATCCTTATTTGGTCCAGTACTTGGCAGTAAGTGTGGATCTAATCCCAGCACAAATGCAAAAACCTAGGGCAGTTCAAGATGTTCTCTCCTAACACAAGCACAAGCCAAGGCAAGTTTTTCTTACCAGTCAGTCACACCACATATTCCTCAAGCCAGGCTCAAACATTTATCATTCATCTCATCAGCCCAGAAACTCAGCAAAGGGCACAGAGGGACATCAACATGCGGTGAAGGGCTCATCTGTAAGGAGCTAAGGAAAAAGAGCAGGTTGTCTGGAGGTGTGTTTGGTGATGGAGAACCATACAAGTATCTCTCTAATTCTGGATGCTCCTCAGAGAGCCACTCAGTACTGGAGGGCTGGGAGGGTCACAAGCTGCTCTCCAGCCATGTTTTTTTTTAACAGAGGGTTTTTGCTCCCTCTGAGTACTCAGAGCTAAAAGGTGAGGCAGGTTATATGTTCCACTGGCAGAAAAAGATGAGGTGTTTTATTAGGAGTAACCCTGAGGATATTTCTGGACCTTCTGAATTAAAACTCCAGCTCCACCTACAAGCTCTACAATGCAGACAGAAAAATTTCCCCTCTTCTGCAGCAAACAAAAAGACACGTTTGCTGAAGACTGAAAAACAAGGAGTGAAACGCTGAAACCAGAGGATGAGGTTTCATAGGTAAATAAACCAAGGAAAAGAAAGACTAATAATAAATGTAAAAGAAGTGGAAGGAACAAGATGCCACCTCCCTGACAGCCCCGGGGTTGGGTAATTTATGAAGGTCTCCATGTGTCACACCTGGAGAAGCCCCCTCCACCCTTCTCCTTCCACATAGGTCTGCTACTGAGCACTGACCACTCCAGCAGGAAAAGGGCTGGTGGCAGAGAGCAATGTCCAGCAGTGATCTTAAACCCACATCTGTTATATGTGGGTCTGTATAAATGTTACAGTCCAATTGTGGAGCTTTTAGTAGGATTTTGGTTTTGAGATTGACTTTTTTGCAACATTTTCTTGCTTACTGGCATAAAACCTGTTTCACTTGCAAATTAGGGTCTGAGATTTAAATGGGAAAGGGAAAGTGAATACTCTGGGGCAGGACTGAGAGGGTTAAAAGGCTCAAGGGGATTCTTGTGTTAATGGGATGACAGAAAAGGCTGTCCTCCAAAAGATGAGTGTACACCTCTTGCTGAAGGACTGAAAACCCATTTAACTACAGCAAGAAAAGCCCACTGCCTGCTGTGAATGTTCTTGGACTTCTTGCTTAAAAAATGACCTCTGGGCTGTTGCATGCCAATGAAGCCAAGTGTGTCTGAGATCCTCTTATTTATCAGCTGAAGCTGTTCAGCCTAGAGGATTCCTGGAAAGCAGAAAGCTCTTTGCAACCAAGTGCCTTGGCCTAGTCCTCTGCAGGGACTTTCAAGCTGCTGGCACAACGGCTATGACCTTCTGAGTGGGAGATAAATAAGATGTTCCTTCTAGCTCCTAGAAGGAAGGAAGCCTTTCCCTCTCCAGTGACTCTGGGTGAGGAGCACCTCAGGCACCTGTCAGCACTGAGATGCACAGGTTCAATCCTTCCCTTTCTCAGCAAGACTGGCCAGAGGGCAAGCCATACCCAGAGCTGCCAAACAGTCCCTTCCATGATGGTAGGCTACCACTGGTTCTGCTGAGCTTCCTTCCCACCAGCAAACCATCTAAAATATTTCTTTGTGGAGGGGCATTGGTATGCTCATGTCAAAAGCTTTTCCAGTGACCTCTTCCACCTCCAGCGCAGCCGAAGAGTCTGACACGCCCCACCAAGGTCAGAGAGGCTTTTCAAAGGAGGCAGAAGGAGCTACACCTGCTGCAGGACCCTATTTGCTGCCTGCTGTTTGCACTCCTGTATCCCCTCGCTGCCTCTTCCTCGCCAAGCTCAGACAAGCAAACATCTTTAACTGGAACAAAGCAAACGCCACAAAATACTTGTTCAGTGCAAAAAGCAAACAAAGCGAAAGGAGAAACTCTGGAGAATTCCCCTTGAGCAATCAATTTTGCTGGGCTCGGGGAGACCTCCAGGCTTCCACGCTGCCAGAGGGGTGGGTGGGAGAGGTCACCTCTGTAGCCAAAGCAGAAGGGTGCAGGACCATGAGTATCCCGCCCAGCAAACCCGCCGGCCTTGACGTAATCTCTCCACCAGCTTCCAAGATCAACAGCGACCTGTTTACACTGCACGGGGTGAGAAGAGGCATTCTGGGAGAAATGCAAACAGAGGAGATGTCCTATGCCCATACAAAAGGTGCTGTATTCCCGTGTTGCTCCATCCCGGGCTTGGAGGAACATAAAATTAGCACTGTTTTCATTCAATCATTGTATACACGGTGCCCACCCCCACATTTCCGTGCTGAGACTGCAAGTCTCCAGCGGGGAGGCTGGGAGGGGGGCAAAGTTAGAGTCAGTCCAAGCAGCTGATTAACAAGGTGAGGTGAGGGCACGCATGTGTGCGAAAGGGTAAAAAAAGGAGACAGGGAGAGCAGGGGCTGTGCTCCAAGGCAAGCAGTGTGCAAGGGGGGGTGTGGACGGGCTGGGAGGTGCACACAGGACTGCTTGCACCATGCCTCCTGCACACAAGCTGTTTACCATCACCCAAGGGTGGCCAGAAGGGCTGGACATGTATTGCAGAGTCTGAGCGTGGAGCTGCACGGCAGGAGCGACAGCAGGTCCCTTGTGCCATGGGAGCACCGTGGATGGAGCTTGATGGGCCGTGTGGTTCCTTCTCAGAAGATTAAGAGCCCTGTGCCACCCTGGGCCGCAGCCTTGCCCTCATCCACTACCCTCATCAAGGAGGTGTCAGCCCTTCCCTGCACCCCATAAGCCCCAGCCAAACACAAGAGGAAGTTTCCCTGGGGTGCCCTCCACAAGCACAGAGGGATGTGCAGCCCCAGGGCATCAGCATCCCCTCTGGGTGCCAAGCCCCAACCCAAACGGCTAAGCCCTAACATTGCACATGGTTAAGCTTGTGCAGCCCATTCCCACCAGAGCCTCCCCTCACACCCTGCCTGTGAAGATGAAGATGAGACGCTAGGCAGCCAAAACAAGGACAAGAGGCCAGTCTAGGCAAGCCTGTGCTGCCCAATGCCCAATCTGTGACCGGAGATGTTCATCTCTACTCCCTCCACACAGCCCTGTTGAGCAATTGGAAAGACACTGAGAGGACAGGAGAGGCAAAAAGAAGAAAATATTTTTTAAAAGATCCACTGCCAAACAAACAGCAGTCTGTGTGCACCATCCCACCCACCAGCCCGGGCTTCTATTTTTATCAGGTGATGAAGAAGCCACAGTATCAGGGTGGGGGTGATCCCCAGGGGTGACGGCCACTGCGAGCAGAAGGCAGCTCATTCACCAGGGGCTGGAGCACCCCGGTCGCTGTGGCTTCAATAGGGACATTGTCCAGTGCAGGAGGTTCAGGAAGGGCACCGTTTCCAATCCAGGATGCAAACAGGGCTGGGAGAATTTGTGTGTGTATGGGGTTTACTTTTTAAATACGGGGGCAGCTTTCCACCTGCACCGACAAGGCTGATATTCACTCTGGAATAAAGGGGCACAGGTGCTGTGTTTGGAGAGGGAGGCTCTTCTCTGTCCTTTTTACCCCTAAATGTTGACCCATTTCTTTTCAATCCCCTCCCATGCTCTCAGGATAACGTCTCAGTGGATTAAGCTTCACTTGGGTGGTTTTAGACCCCTCCTAATTTAAAGCCATGGAGGTTTCAGCACTGTCTCTTCCCATCCCTCCAGTGGGACCCCACAGAAACACCACACAACGGCCTCCCAGGACCCAGTGACAGAGGCTCTGCAGGGGCACTGACACTCCTACATCTCACCATGCTTTCCCATCCTGGCTTGGAAAAGTGCAGGACCCAAATGCAAGGGTCAAAGTTGACCTCGAGGCACTCTGACAGCAGCACTGGGGTAACAGCCATTCAGGCTTTGCCCATGAAATCCTGGAAGCAATCCTTGTCGGTGCAGCCTCAGCAGCAGCTCTAGAGGGGTGCTCCTGCACCAGGAGGAAACCCCCTACTGCCAGGTAGGTGGGAGCTGGCTTTTATTTTTTCCCACCTGGATCAAAGCCCAGTCGAGGCTCCTAAGTGGCAGCCTTGCCCTGGCAGAGCATCACCACCCATCAGCACTTCAGAGAAGCCAGCTTAGCAGTGCAGGCATACCCCTCCTGAGCTGCCACAGCAGATGACAGCCTTTCCTGGGTTTAAAAGAGGGCACAGGGCAGGGAACAGAGATGTTCTGGCTCTGACACTAGCTTCACCCATAACCTCCATCAAGGCATCTCTCCCCTGCGTGCCTCAGTTCCATGCAGTGCCAGGGCTTCAGCAGCACCACAGGGCAGCGAGAACCCAAATGCTGTCACTTCAAGGAACCTGTGGTGGCAGATCAAGAAATGGCTGTTGTAATAGGTTTTAAACTCCTAGACACTGACTTTAAGAGCAGCACTTTTGGAGCACAAGCTCAAAGCTCTGGGGTTGCCCCTAGATCTCCAGTGGCTTTTCCTGAAGACAGGTCGCAGACTTAAATTGTGCACGGTGCAATTTAGTTGCCTTTGCACAGAGTAGCTGGGATCTCAGACCCCCTTCTCATGCCTCTGATGCCTTGGGTTTGTTTTTTTTTAAATGTCTATTTAGCTTTTCATAGGACACAATAATTCTAGAAATGATGTGTTCTAGGGACACAAACTCATTCCCCCCTCCCCTTCATCTCAAGAGTAAGATAAGTGAGCTGAGAGCTGCAACATGGCTATACTGGTAGTTTCAGAGAAGGAGCAAGTAGCTCACAACACTAGTGAGTAGTTCACAACAGTGAGTAGTTTGATTTGCACAATTTCTAAAAGCAGTATGAGGGTATTATTCTTTATTCTACTAGTCATTCTATTTCTTTTTGGGGTTTCCCCCCCCCCAGGCCCCCAGCCTTGGCTGTAAAGCTACCCAAGCCTGCCTTTCATTGCTTTTGGAAAACTTCAGGCAGCTATCACCTTCACCAATACCACCTTTTCCTGCCTAGTGTATTTATCTTTTCTGCTGATTTTCATTCAGTGGCTGCTTCCACCATAACAAATCTGGATATTCAATACTTTTCATGGCAAAGTTATTATCCACTCTTCCTTGGCCACGGAGTTTGTTCTCTGCTGAAATATTTGAGCTCCCTGAAGGTGGAACTTCACTGGGAATACACACAAGCTTATTTTGAACTTTATAATGACTTGTAAAAATCTTACCTAACTGTAAGCACTTTTGCAACGTGTTACCAGTATTTCAAAGAGCTCTGAATTGTTGCTTCCCTGCTTTACACAAAAAAAAAACCAAAAGCCATCTGTGTGACTTTTTCTGACCTGGCCTCTCAGCTTCAAAAAAAAAAAACCAAGCAAACAAACAAGCACACACAAGAGCAGTTTGTGAATTATAATGTCTCTGAATGTATTTGGCTGTTTTTCCAGTCCTTCCTGATGCAGACAAACTGGGACAGCCAGCAGGTACTGAGTAGTTTCTACCCATTTCCTGAAGTTGTCAAGAAACCACTTTGTGTGGAGCATCACATTTTCCTAGCGGGTCAGCTCTGAAGTGGAATTTTCTCTATTCCCTGGCTTAAGCTCACCAAAGCTTTAGATGGAGTTTTCTTTGCCAAACCACGGTAGCAGCAGAGGGTACACAGGGCTCAGTTATTCCACAGCAAAACAACTCAACATATACATTTCCCAAAAGGTCTTTATGTTACAGGGAGAAAGGGCTGCGGTCAGGCATGAGATATTTCAGAGACTCTCACGTCCGTGAGTCTGAACACAATCAGTGAGGTCACATTTTATAGCTCCTGACTACGTGTTTTTTTATCCCCAGCTGGAAATACTGAGTCCTGCCGAAAGCATGAGCTGCCATGCCCCATCTGAAGTGTGTTTTGCTTGTCCCCTCTCATGGCTACAGCTGCCCACTGCAGAGACAGCCCGGCCAGCAAGGAGGGGAGGAAGGTGATGCTCCAGCACAAGCTGTGCTGCTCTGTCCATCCCAGCAGCTGGCGGTGGTGGCAGCCCTGGGATGGATCTGATGCCCTTTGAGTACATGAGAAGGCCCCCACTTGACCTCAGCAGATGGAAAATTATATCTGATATGGACATGCAGCACGCTTACACACCAAGAGGCATGTGAGGTGGGGAAAGAAAGTCCAAGATTTTCAGATGGTGCTGCAAGTGGACCACCTTCTCTAATGGTTGTGAAGCTCTCTCTCACTGCCCTTTTGGCCTTTAACATAAGGGCACCTGGAAAGTTTTTATGTTAATACCTAGTGTTTCACTGCTGAAAAAGGGGGAGGATGATCCAAGAGGAAGACTCACAACCAAAATCTGGTCTTGTGTCTCTAAAACAGACTAAGGTACTTCTGGGAAGAAGTGAGTCTCCATGCCCTGTGATCTGGAAGCATTACCTGTCAGGATGATGGACGCACAGCTCTCGTGAGATGGGCATGAACGTTGCAAAAGGGTTATGAGCCTCAGCTTTAAAAGCGAGGCAGTCAAGGAAGCAAGCTTTGAAATGAGGCACAGCCTCAAAATAATTCATGGAGAAAGGAGAAACTATTATATCATAAACCAGAAAGCAAAGGATGGTGTTGGAAAGAGAGAAGGAAGGGGAGATTTAAAGACAATGTTAAAATAGAGCTGGGAGGAGAGAGACTTGAGGGCAGGCTTGCAGCTTGGGTGCAAGGAGAGTGCAGGGAGGTCCCAGTTTCAAATTTTACTTTAGGCTGGTGATGTTGTCTTCCATGTTTGGGGAAACAGCTTTCTCTTCTTAAATCCAGAGGGTTTTAAACCTCCATCTTATAAAAACTCTTTGAGAACTAAGGGCTTAAAAAAGACTTTTCTCTCTTTCCCTCAGGAACAGCAACGCAGACAGTAGGCTGTTAGGACTGGATAAAGTTTGACCTACAAAATTATTCACCTCTCTTTCCTGCTCTTTTTTCTGGCAACCCATGTCACAGCCTGCACAGACTTTCCCTTGGGTGAGAGATACCATCCTGTGGTGGAGGGACCTTCACCAAGGAGCTATGAACATTAGTTACTACCCAGGCAGCATCATACAGTTACATTTCTGCACTCAGGATCACCCCACCTTGATCTTTTGGAGATGTCTTAGCAGCTGAAATGGTGATGAACAGGGAGATGAAAAGACTAAATCACAGTGTGGACAGTCTCAGCCTGAGTTGGGACCTTCTTAAAAGTCTGAGGAACTTCAAACCCTAAATCTCTGCCCACTCTGAGGTTTCACAGCAGAGATGGTCAGGTTTTTCAGCCAGAAGAGGTTTTTCAAACTGTGAAAAATCTCAGCAGTTTCCAACCTCCTCCTAGTTGCCCTCTGGTCCCTTCACAAGCCAAGTTGTGGGCCTGCAGCAACAGACCCACTCCTTCCTCCTCAAGCACAGCTTTTTCTCCCACTCAAAGGCACCAGCATCCCCCACAGAAAGAAAAGAAACATAAAATAATTTAAAAGTTAAAGCATATTGCAGCATATTCAGCACTTTCTCACAGCACCAGAACCACCAAGGAGTCAGGTATGTGATCCTCCTTGAAGTTTCAGGCTTGTTGCCTCAATCTCTATCATTCCTAGGTGCTTACAGGCTCTCTATTTTTCTCCAGTTTGCCTCAAATAGCTTTTATACAAATTCCCTCCCAATAACCTCCTTTCTATGCCTCTAAATCAGTTACTGATGGTCCAGGTGCTTTCCATTTCCTGATGCTGAGCACCCCTTCGTCCCTCCCTCCCCACTGAGCTCCCCTGCTTCACCTGCTTCCTCCTCTACAGCAGTGGAGCTGTGCAAGAGAGTGCCCTAAACTTCCCTATTTTCTGCTCTCTTTGGGCTTCCCAGTAAATCTGCTCATTTCTCCTCAGGCTGCAGTGATATTGACTGCATTGCAGACACACATATACTTTGCTCAGGTTCCTTAATTAGCTTCATCTTATTTTAGTTAGCATAAACCATGTTCTCTTTTTATTACATGAACTATTTCTTCTCTCTCAACCACTTGTGGTGCTCCAACCAGTTTGCTTCCAAACCAGAGGGCTAAATTTAATCCCCCACTCCCCATTCAGCTTTCTCCATTTACAGGTTTTTTTTTGGTAATGTCTTTTTTTCCCCCGTTTCTTTTCTTTTCTGGGTTGGGTTTTTTTTTTTCCTTCTTTCCAAGAGGCTGGGCTTCCTTTTCTGTCCTTAAGCCCTCCTATTTCCCCCTGCCCCCTGGATGCCTGCCTACCTTTACTCTAAAATCCAGAGGAGGATCCAATACACTTAGTTTGCCAGCTCTTCAAGAGGTATCTAAGGAGGCTGACAGGAGTTTGATGGTCTCTCTTGCAGCCAGTGGCAGCTAATGTGGTCTGAAACCCTCTCTCTCTTTTTTGCCATTCACACACAGTACTTACTCTTCAAGCCTGCTGCTGCTGCCACTGCCTGAAAGGACCTGAAATACCACACAGGGAATTTTGATTTCTTCTGGGGAACTGAGGAAGGAAAAAAAAAAAAAAAAAAAAGCAGTAAAAACTCATCTGGAGATTGTGAAGAAGACCTACAGTAATAGCAAGAAGTGGCAAGCTCTTTCCTTCTTGAACGCCGAAAAACACCTCATTTCTCTGCCAGGTGTATGGGACTTAGATTCTGGAAGCACTGCACTGAACTGTTAAAGGTAAGGTACTGCACTTCCCTCCCTCCTCTCTTTTTGGTATCTTTTCCTTGACTTTTCCTGCTTCATTCCTCAGTGCTCTAAAGATGCAGGCTCTCGCTCAGTGGATTGGTCGTTTCCCTGGTGAGCAACCAGCAGCGAAACGTTGAGAAAAGTTGTAAGCTGACGGAGCCTGAGCCTCTCCACAGAGTTTCCCTTCTGCAAGCGGCACTGCTGGGAGAGGGGAGCCTGTGCCTGCAATGCCTCTCGGCGTGATGGTCCTCACAAACAACCCACCCATTACGGGGAGCAAACCTGCAGCCAGAGGCAACAACTATGTCTCAAGTTTGTCAGGTGGCTTGGGGCGGAGCCTGTGCCTGCAATGCCTCTCGGCATGATGGTCCTCACAAACAACCTACCCATTACGGGGAGCAAACCTACAGCCAGAGGCAACAACTATGTGTCAAGTTTGTCAGGTGGCTTGGGGAAGGGAGGGAAAACAAGCCACCGGCTTAAGAGATCCTGTAGCCAAACCCATGAGGTGGGAGATGAGAGACAGGGTTACCCCTCTTCTCCCTCCCCAAAAGACCCTCCGAGCCATTGGTGTTTCTTTGGGATGGATTTCAGCTACCTGTGGAGCGTGGGTGATGTGTCTGACCCTGCTGCCGAGCCCTGGGGAAGGAGGCTGTCGGCGCAGGCAGCCGTCGCCGGTGTCCGAACCGGCAGCGGGATTTCTCCTGGCTATTGCTCTCACGGCTTTGCTAGAGGGAAGGCAGGGGGCGCTGGAGGGGAGTTGAG
>NW_008581160.1:48279-50771 GCF_000691845.1 Merops nubicus | reverse complement strand
AGAAGGAGAGGATGCCGACGGGTCTGACAGCCCGCTCCCTTGCGTGAGGACGGCCGGGGCCGGCGGCTGGCAGCGCCTCCTGGGCTACTTCCAGTTAGCTGCTCCGGGCGGAACTTAGTACCTGCCCTCTTTCCAAAGCCGTTCCCAGACGAAGCATATTTTTAGCAAAAGTTTTCAGGGAACTGAGCTCTTCTGCAGAAATGGTCAAAGCAGCAAAAAAAAAGTTTTATTTTCCAGAGTCATTATCAGAATTTTCTTCTTTTTATTCCTATACTACTTTTTAAGACTTTTCATTTAAACCTCATGCTAAGTAACCCTCTGCATGTAGCAGAAAGCATGCTTTCTAACCTTTCCCTTTTGAGCTGTTTAGCCAAAAACCCTTGGTTTGAAAAACTTTCCTAGTTTCTGAAATAACTTTGCCAGATGTGGAAAGGGGGAAACATCCCACAACGAAATAGTTGGGAGGGAGGAATTTTATAACATTCCTCACTACTTTGGTTTTCATCTATAAGCTCCCAATAAAGGATGCTGGCTGGGCAGAGGGGCCAGTGGTTTGGGGACTGAGTTTGGTGGATTTTTAGATCCTGCAAAGGCTGGTAGACGCACACGCTTTTGGAAGCTGAGCTATTTGCTTCTTTGCTTTAGTTGTTTGATGTTATATTTTCCTGCTGGCTTCAAGAGACCGTGTCTGCCTGATAGGTCAAAGGGGAGATGTTGCCTCTTTCTGAGGTGTTTCGAGTTGCTGTCAGAGTGCAGAAAGGGGGGCATCACCTCCCACCATTGCTGGATGGGGCAGAGAGTGAGGGTTGGAGATGTACCTGTGCTGGTTGAGCGCTCTCAGCAGCCTGCATGGTCTTTGGGAGAAAACTCCATCTGTTCCACTTGAACTGCTGTTTAATGTTTCCTATCATCACCTCCATGTACAGTACCTAGCAGGATTTGACAGCAGCACGAGGGCTGGAGAATGGATGGGAGAAGAGTGCTGAGGAGATAGGAAATTGAGGGAGTCAAAGAGACAGAGGGGAAAACTTCTGAAGGAAAAGGGGTTATTAAATAAAATCCATCAATCTTGGCACTGTCACAGCAAGCAGCAGCTCATCACTGTAAAATACTATGTAATTAGAGAAGACTATTAAGGGCTTTAGAGAAGAGATGGATGGTATCATTTAAAAGGCAGAAATGAATGAATGAATGTGTAAAAGGAGACCAGATTGTTGTTCAGTGCTTTGGTAGCACCTGGGGATGCGCACAAAGATCAGAACCCTGATTGTTGGTCTTTTCTCTCCTCTCCTCTCTCTGGGGCAGATCCCCCAACCTAAGTTGCACAGATCCAGTGACTTCATTGCCTTCCCATGCTGCCAGTGGGAACGTGGGCTGGTGGAGGGCCAACCAGTCCCATTTTAAAAATCAACGGGACCTTTCTTAGCGGCCTGAGACATCTTTTCCATTGCCACCCTCCTCCATCTCGCTTCCCCCTTTCCCTCGCCAGCGGTGGGACGGCTGCTCTACCACAAGACAACCTTCCCCAAGCTGCTCTCCTCCTCCTTTCCCCCCCGAACCCTCCTCAGGCTCCACGGGTGAAACAAGCTGGGCTGTGTGTGCCGCTCTCAGGCAGCTTCCCAGCCCCAGCAACAAAAGCCGTGTTCATAGCGGGTCTGGACCACATACGGAGCCAGCGCACGACGGCTGCCGGGCAGCCCAGAGCAGCCGGGGCTGTTTAAAGAGTGGGAGAGAGAGAGATGGCAAAGAGAGGGAGCTGTTATATGTTTAAAAAAAAAAAAAGAAAATACTTGAGCCCAGTGCAACAACGGAAACCTTACAGTTTACTTTTAAAAACTCAGTGCTTCCTTGTGAGGGGGCAGAACAGCCCAGCCTGTGTGCGCGGGGCAGGTCTGAGGGCTCTGCCTGTGTGCACAAGGGCAGGGGTGTGAGCGCTGACTCCCCTCCCCTCCCTCTCAATGGACTCACAGTATCAATCTAAAGAAGCTTTTTGTTGGGCTGGTGAATAGGCAGGGGATTTTGTCGTGTTCCCCACGCAGCCTTTTTTTGAGATGCTTCACACTGAGATTTTTTTCTCCTCTGTGGGTTCTTCATTGGGTTTTTCCTTTCTAAGAAAAATTTTCATTTCTCCTTTGCGTGCTATTCCCCTTCCCCAGTGCTTGCTACGCACAGACCTGAGAGCAGAAGGGTGGAGGGAAGGATGAGAAATACCAGAATCATTCAGCCTGGGTACCCCAAGAGCCTCCATGTGCTTTAGCTGTTGAAATGCCCTGAGGTGTTAAGCAGCAGCCCTATGGACCACCTCACTCTGAGTTCCTTCCCTTGCTTTACAAACCTAAGCGCTGTGCCGTTGGGTTTAGTCATCTAACACTCCTGATGGCTTCAGCCCATTAACAGAAGCATCTAGAGCCCTGTCACTGCCACTGTGACCAAATAAGGGTAAAGAAAACGGTGTGACTTGAGTACATTGGCCATGCAGCTAAGTCCAGAAG
>NW_008581160.1:46245-48248 GCF_000691845.1 Merops nubicus | reverse complement strand
TCCCCATCCCTGCTGTATAAGCTGTGTGGAAGCAGCCTGGGAGCTGGCTTTGCCTATGAGTTTCCATGGCTCTGCCTTTCCCTGAGGCTGTCTGACGAGGAAACCTTGGTGTGCTTGGGAGCTGGAGGGAAGGACAAAGCAGAGACTACAGAAAGGACTCTGCTGAGAGAAGGGAGCAAGAAATGAAAGTAGAGGAGTAGCAGATCTGTGACAAGCATAATCATCTGGGGTTTCATCTGTGTAGTTGCTCTTTCTGTGAACCAAGGCATGGCAATTGATGGCTTTTCTACAAACTCCAGGGCAAGCTAGAGGACAGCTGGGTCAGCTGAAGTAGAGGAACTTTGGGAGAGACCCAGAGTTGACATAGGTGAAGAGTCCTACCTCACTGCTCAGTACCTCCAGGTTGTCATCTTGTCCTGAGATTGTGCAGGCTTGTGACAGAAAGGAGCAGTGGTTGCTGTGGAGAACTTGGCTAATGGGATATCCCATGAAAGAGAGGTCTGTGCTGTTTGACCTGCAGCTGTACTCACCTTCAGTTAGTGAGCACCACATGAACCTTGAATATGGGGTTAGTCCTTGTTCCCACCATGTTACCAGGGAACTACCTGGGAGTTGGGGATCTTCTGATGCACCTTGGTGCAGCAGAGGGGTGGAAGGACCTGAGCCCAGCCATGGGTAGGGCAGATCCCAGAAGAAAGGCACTGGCTTCAATAGAGGCCACACTGAGCAACAGAAGACAAAAGAGCATCTGCAGGAGCAACAATGTTGTATAATAGGGTTGAGGTGATCAGGGTAGGAAATTTCTTCTGGTAGGGTAGTGCTCATGGGTTAGGCCTGAGAAGAGTAAAACTGTCTATTAAGCCATGCCCAATAAAGCTAGCTTACATTAGCAGGAGAATATGGAATGTAAATACTCATGCTTCAATGCATAAGGTAACCACTAAATGCCTAGTGTTAAAAAGAAACTTCCTCCTCAGCAATCTATTCCCTATTTTTTGATGATGAGAACTTTGTTCTGTAGCTGGTGATATAGGTCTTGTCCAAGACAGGATACTGGCCTGGATACACCACTGGTTTCGTCTGGTCTGGCAATTTCCACGTGCCTTTGGCTTCTCAAATGCCCTTGGTTAGCACTGGGCAAAGGACTTGGACACTGTTAGCAATAGTGTAGAAAAACACTGAAGAACAGAAGGCATTATCTGTGATGGCTGCAGGAGATACAGATTTGACTTGATAGGTGAGAAAGGAATCGTTTGACTGGGAAAAAAATCCATAGGGGAAACTCGCAAGGAATAACCAAGGAACATCTCCTGGCTGAGCTTAGATCACAACAGACTGGAGGAAAAAGGTGTGTGAAGAAAACGCAGAGGCCAGCAGCTGATAAACAGGTGAAAATGATGGTGCTGATCCCTTCCAGCTGGAGCTCCCATCCATCGTGGATACCAGGAGATCAGCCATAGTGCAGGGATTGACTAACCTGTAATCCACAGCAAAACCTGCTGCTCCTGCTGGGATCTGGCACAGGGTTAGGGGTAAGGACCCTACACAGCCCTGGAAATCCCCAGGCACCGTGGGCTTTGCACAGGGCAGGGGCAGATTCAGTAGTTCTACTGGCACAAATCTAGTGACTTGAGAAGATGACTCTGGCTTAGCAGTCCTGTGGTAGAGCAGCCATAGATCTGAGTGCAATTAACATTACATCATCTGTACCACAGTTTCAAGGTTGAAATAACCACGTAGTTCACATATTGGAAATTACAGGATGGCTTTCATATAAATGATTAACTGTCACTATTACCCCAGAAAAATAGTTTCTATGGTGTTTGGTGTATAAATAATACCCTGTACCTCTATAGAGCTTGCCTTCAAAGTAATATTCAGTGCTGTACCATAACAAATACCCTTCCATTCTGTAATAACCCGTCTGCAAATGATGTCTTTTCCTCTGTTGTAAATTATACCATGCAGTTACTGCCACTGCTGCTATTGCATTCAATCTGGTT
>NW_008581160.1:36730-46214 GCF_000691845.1 Merops nubicus | reverse complement strand
CCTACCATTGTATCTGGGGTTTAAATAATATCCTGTCCTTATACAGTAGCTGGCATGTAAGTGTCACCCGAATCCTGCTCGGTATTTGAAGTGCACAGAACATCCTGCTGCTGCAGGACAAATTGCAGCCTTCCTCTCTGTAGTATTTGCCCTCTAAATATTACCCTGCTGTTTTGTATAGCACTTATTGTATAAATAATACCCTGCTGCCTCCTAGTAACTGGTTTGTAAGTGATACCATCAGACTGCAGGGTACTTAGGCTGCTAACACGGCCCAGTACACTGGCATTAGCTGACACAGCAGGGCTGTGCCCTGGAGGATGCTGGGCTCCCACCTCAGCCCTTCATCTCTGTTACTTGGGCCCTCTCTCAAAAACCAGGGTGCTCAGCAGCACAGAGCTGAAGCTATCCCTGTCAGCAGGGAAACGGGATCACCTCCTTGCTTGGCCAGCTAGCCCTTGGGATCTTGACACTTCCTGGTGTCCTTCCAATTAGATGAGCCATTTTGCCAAATCCTCATCCCTTCACAATTCTCAGAGTCCCTGCAGTTTGCCTCCTAAAAAAATCCCCTTGATGCTAGTGCCAATGTATGGTTTCCTGCCTGTTACAGGATAGCATGAAACGATTCAGCACCGTTGATGATGTTGAGCCGCGTTTAGCAGAGGACAGAAGGGTCTCCACTGCACTTATTGTTCAGTTCTGAATTAGTTTGATGTTTTGAAATTCTCCAGACCAGCCCCAGCTTGCCCCTGAGACTACAGCCCTTTGTGGTTGTGCAGGTTTCATCTGTGTGATTATTCCCACACCAGTACACTGATAGTGCACAATCTTCTGCCCTTCTTCTGCTAGCTCCACCAGATGTTCTCCTTTAGTCAAGGTTTGCAGACAGAGGTGGTATCTCCAAGATCAGCTGAGAACTCTGGAAAATAAATATTCTTTGGCTAACATAAGCCTGTTTTACAGCTTTTCAATCCGCACAGGCCACCTTATTCTGGTTTTGACCAGTTTCAAACAGTTGCCACTGACCTCCTACGTTGAATAAGCGCATCAGCCCAACACAAACCCACAAACTTTGGGAATGTTGTGCTCAACCCTTTCTTTCCTAGATGCTAAAGACCCCTGCTCACCCTGCGTCCTCCTTGACAGCTCAGCTGATCATGTGTGGTTGGAGTCAGGATGTTTTGGTAGCTTCACAATCAGTCTAGTTTCCAAGACAAGAAGGTTGGGTTTGCTCATGCTTAAAATGGAAGCATCTTTCTCATACTGGAGTCTCAGAGTAATGCTGAACCTTTACTCATGCTCCCATTATGTGTACTGGTGAAAGTTGAAGACACTCAAGTACATTGATTGTCACTGTCTCTTCAGTCCTGGAAGAGTTTATTTCCAATGTCTTCTATTCTCCAACTGCCTTGCTCACTCTTTGGCAACCCCAAATGCAGCTGATGGGTTTTCTGTAGCTTTGTGGTGCCTCATCCAGCAGAGGTGTCTCATCATATTGGTGTAATTAAACAATAATATCTTAAAACTGATTTGGTGTCAGGGTCATTAGACAACTGAATTTACCTTCCTTATGAAATGATGTCCTTTTGCAGAAGTTGCTTTAGGGGTTGAAGACGATGTTTTGCAGAAGCAGCAGTGCCTGAAGACACAGAGAAGCACTTCTGTAAATTCCATGAGGAACTTGCCTCACAGGCTTAAATTCTGAAATACCATGGACAATTTGGCAGAGTGTCAGGGTTTTGCTGAAGAGTTTTGACATCCCCAGAAGTCTCACGGTGTCTCACAAGAGTGCACTGTATCTTTTGTTGTGGTATCAAAACGTGTGTTCCAGATCTTCTAAAGCTCAGCTCAGAAGGGATCTGCTCATTTGCCAATGGCCAGTGGGGCTTGTTTCTCTTGCTCCACAGAATACTTGCTTCTACTTTTGCAACATCCTTATGGCAGGAAGGATGTTGCACTGAGTCTTTTAGAGAGAAACAGAGCTCACAGCCCAAGGGGAGAGGAGGTCCAATATGGCTTTTGAACATTCTCAATGCTGAGCACGGGGCTCAGGAGGCTGCACAAGGCTGCAGTCTGCACGGACCAATGTTTGAGGGCTACAGCAAATATCAGCTGTAGCCTCTCACCTTCCCAGGATGCTTTTTTAAAAAATCATCAACCCAAAGTGTGACTCGTTCCACCACGTTTGCAGGCAGGCTCATCCTAAATGTTAGAGGATATTTTTGTTTTGAACACTTAGCTGTCAACTAGTTTTCCTGAGCATCACTCCCGTTATGTGTTTTATTTAAGTGATTTGAATCAACATGCAGTAATGCTGTGATGGCTTTCCAGTTCCAGCCATGGAACTGCCACAATCTGCAGACTGCTCCGTGACAATACCCAAATGTTATGTATGATTAGATCCAGTTTTCATACTGTGTCTAAAAGCCAAACAGGATTTTCCTTGCTATATTCTCTTATGGAATTAATTCTTCTGTCTGAAAGCAGAGTGCTCTGTACAAACTTGTGGGGATTTAAACTTCCTTTTGAGACTTCTCCCTGCTGTCTGCTAGCAACTTGCAAGCAGTTACTTGTCTAGACTAGGTTTTAATACTCAGCCTTAATGTTCCTAACTTCAGAGGTAAATGGCATCTTTTCTACTGATTCCAGTGGCAACTGGATCTGGCCACCAAATAATTTACCTGCCTATCTTACTGGAAGAATTGGTTTGGTTAAAAGATCATAATTATTACTTGCTTTTGAATTCATCTTTTATGCCAACAGGATAAACCAAATTTTACTTTTATACCATTTGTCATGTTAGTGTTGTGTGTCTGAGTTAAAATACCACTGTAGCATGCCCCAGGAGCCATTCTAAAGCTCACATCTCCCCCACCAGTTCTGGAGCATATTTCCTGGCTTGAAACACTTTGCTAGGCAGTTATTTTGCCTTCAAGGGGATCTGTGTTGGTGCCTTTGTGTTCCTCAAAATGTGGGCACTGTTGGTTTTGAGCTGTTCCACGTACCTCTGGAAAAACAACATTTTCTGTTGCCCTTACAGGATGCTTCACCAAACACTGGGCAACATTTTGGCTCTCTCCCTCAACCACATCCCACGCACAGGAATTTATTTGCCTCTCAGAAAACGTTGTATTCCCTTTTAATTGCTGTTCTGGTTTAATCCATACCTCGTTTTCTCTTTGTGAAGGTATGACATATGGACTTTGTTTAGCAAACTGTAGATCTGGGCTTAGCAGCAGTGGCTCTCCAAATGTCTGTGGCTTATGTTAAGGTTAAATTTCTTCCCTTTCATAATCTATACCTCACAGAACAATTTTATATTCATGTAAGAGCTTTGCTTTTATTCATGTTTCCCATGGTCCCCCCCAAATTCACATTTGTGCTCTCTAGGCTTGGTCAGCAGCATGCTTTCTAGATTGCAAGGTCTTTAAGGCAGAGACTGTTGTCTGCCTGTGGTAGGTACCTCAGTGGGGCCCTGAGATCTGAGCTTTAACGAAGATTATTGATATGCATTCATTCACCCTAGAACAAAACTCATTTTGGAGAGGCTAATTGTCTCAGTCTTGCTCTCTCTTTCAATGTCACAGCATCACAGTTGCCTGCTAAGTAATATCGTGCCTAGACCCATCTCTAAATTCCTGTATATGTGGAAAGAAAGTTATATATACAGGTAACATGCATTCAGGTCAAAGAGTGTGGCTGGTTTTCTAGTGCAGTGTTTCTGTTCTTCAGGCCAGTTTCACCACGTGTTTGAAGGGAACAGACTTTCCAGTGAGGGCAGTTTTGTGAAGACACTGGGATCTTCTTTGGTAAAAAGCAAAAGGCTGTGATTGAGTTTTGGATTGAACAGCAGGTCTCGTATGATTAGAAATTTATCCTTTTACTTTTGTCGCTTGTTTCAGAAAGTGTTTTCTGGAAGAGATTTCTTGGGGCAGTTCTGGACTGACCCAAAGTGGAAATCTCAGCCAGGGAGCTGAAACCCTTCTGCCAATTATTCCCTCTCCTACACAGAGGTGTCCCATTACCTTTTCTGCTGGGTGGATGAAGACATCACCCAGAGACTGACATCCACCTTCATGGAGGGACCAGTGGCTAGAAGAGGGCAATTTCTTAGGCATCTTTTCCATCACCTTGCTCCTTCCCTTCTGGCTCCCTGCCAGTCTCATAAAGTAGGGCTTAAAGCTTCTGAGGTCTCTGATGGATGGTCTTTCTCTGTGGCAAACACAAAACAAACTTGTTTGGCTGTGAACTATTTTGTCGTGATCTTCTTTCTTGTCGTGATTTGTTGTCCACTGTACAATTTGGCTTGGTTCAAAAGCATTGCTATAGTAGAAAAAAATAGAAGTGAGATTTATTTTATGCCTGGAGTCCCTGTTGGTTTCTTCCCAAGAAGAAAAGAACAGTCTGAACCAAAGGCAGGAATTACAGTTTGCATAAAGTGACTTGACAAGTGAATAGGAGCAGCAGATGTGTGTGCCCAGTGGGACTGCCCCTATAACAAGGAGAGCTGAGCAGCCCTCAGCGTTCCCAACAGGGTGAAATCCCCTTGGAACAACTAGTGCAGGACAGGGCAGTTGATTGTACTTTGAGATACCTCTATCCCCCAAAAGGAACGGAGCAGCGTTGAAATAAACAGGGAACTTATTGACCAAGCCAGTTAAATTGAGTTAAATACAGGCTGTGTGTCTTGGCTAAGAGGGAAGGAGGGCACTGCATGCCAGAATGGTCTCCTGGTACGTGAGTGTTTGAACACACACAAAAAGAAAGGAAAGAGCTGTACCAGGATGCAGGGCTACCAGGTGCCATGAGATGGCACTGCTTGGGGGAGTGACTGTAAAGGAAAAACCTGAAAGAAGAGATAGCCTGATGACACTTTAACATGGTTTTAAAGCCTCCCCACCCTCACAGGAAAGCCCTCGGTTTGTTCAGCCAGATAACCACCATGGACACTGCCCCTGCTCAGCACCTGCCAGCTGCAGGATGGCCTCTGGAAGGGAGGCAAGGGGGAGCGCATTGTCCGTGTCCACATGGCCCTCCACCACTTCTAGAACTGTCAAGATGTAGACAAAGTGGGCTGGGAGAGCTGGTCTAGGAGGAAATGAGAGGAGACAGCCATCCATTCTCCTGCTGTCATGCATGAGGCAGTTTCAGGGGGTGCAATGCCCAGCCATTGATCAAGCTTTCCTAGAACTAGAGATGCGAGTGAAAAGCTGCTTCTCTTTCTTAATCCTTCCTGTACCATTCAATCTCCTAGATTAGTACAAGCTGACATGGCTGTTTTGTGCTCGGTCTAGTTGTCAGAGGTTTGCTGGCAGAGGAAATTGAGAAGTAGGACAGTGTTCTTCAGCACAGCCAAGGCAGCAAAACCCTCATTATAGTCTGAACATGAAGTCTGTGGTCTCTATTTATACTGTGTACCCTCCCCATAAACTGGAAGGCAAAGCCAGCTCAGAGTCTCTGGAACTGAAGTTCATCCTATCAGTCCCAGACAGCAGACAACTTTGATGTAAACCTGCTCCAGTGTTTTGGTAATGGCCCTTCTTCACACACCAAAGGGCCTGAGATCTTTCAGCAGCAGTAGCAAAATACACACTTGCATAATATTTTCAGGTTCATGTTGCTGCCAGAAAAAATATCTGAGGTCCTCGTGACTAGAGGCTTGTGAACCAAAGAGGAAAAGCTCTTTTGCTCTTAGGAGACTCTTGGGTAGCCTGCAGAAGGAGTGCATGTGAACAGTGGATGAGCGTGTGCCTTCCTAGGGAGTCACAAATAGTTTGAATATCTGGAAACAGGAGGAAATTGTAATCCCTTGCTTCTCCAGTGAAAATGCCAATGATCTACTCAGTAGGAAAAGATGCTTCTCAACCTTCCAAGGTTATGAAGAAAAAAAAATGCCAAGAGATTGGCAGATTTGAAATCTTGCAGATTATTTATGCCAAGTAATAGCATTTGCTTGGACCACTGGCACTATCTCCAGAGGAGCATATGGCAGGATGTCCCCTCCTTTCCAGTCAGTAACCAGAAAGCCTCAGACCCTCTCCCATGACATTTGCCCTCTTGTCTTCCATGTCATCCCAAAATGGGGATTGAGTCAAGATTCCACCTTCCTAGCAAAACTAAACTGTGCATGTCTTGAATTTATGAGACAGGAAATCTACTCGGGAGGAAATCTAGGGCTGAAACAGCTGCATTTAGGTGAATCTAAGCACAGTGTTTACACAATGTCTGAAATTAATGCAGAGAAAACTTTCAGGTGCTAACTTTGGAAAGGGAAAACGGGGAGCAAAAAGAGGCAGATAGTGAGACTGAGATGAAGCTGGAAGCTCTTCCCCGGGTTGGACTGAAGGTGGCTTTTACTGTTGTTGAGCACCAGCAGCATGCTATAGTTGGTAGTGCAAAGGCCAGCTAGGATGTGATCGCTCAGCTCTTTTGTGTCTGAGCTGTGACAGTGTGAGGATGGTCAGTATTAACATCTCTGTGTGTTCCCAACGTGGATGGCCTCACCAAAGACCATGGTGTAGCGTGATGCATGCACCCTATCAGCAGATGGCATCCTTAGCAAGAGGTTGCTGCAGCCTTTGTGTCTCCTAAGAGGTGCCTATCCACCTGGAGGGACACTAATGCAAAGCCAAGGCAATGCACAATATCACACATGACTGGTACCAACCAGAAATGTGGTCACACTGTACGTCGTTAGCATCACCCAAAAGTGCTGGCATTAGAGGCTCTGCAGCCATGCACGTGGCCTTGTTGCTGTCACCTTGAATATCCTGAATTTGCTGATATTCCAGGCCAGTGTGATGTTTCTTATCGACCTGGAACATAACAAGAGGAAAAACCTTCACTCTTGTGAAGTTGACAGGAACCAACTTCATGGTGTCTCTTTCAGTCCATTTCTTAGGAGCACATATGTTGCATCCAAGGAAATTTTGGGTAGTAGAGTGTCTATAGATATCAGATTTTGACAGTAGCTAACAAAGTCCATGGAGACCTGTGTCTCAATGCCTATGGATTCAGTATTAAAACATAGTTTCAAAGGCATTATGGATTTATTTAAAAAACAGCCTTCTGAAGGGCTGAGCTGGGTTAGAGCAGAAGTGATGCAAGGCAGAAGTTCTCCATGAATCTTCTGCCAGCGTAGAAGCTCTGCAGAGATTTGCTTCTCTGCAGTCACACTCTCAACTCGTTCTGTAGGCAGAGAGGGACATTTTCACATTTTTAAGGCTGTTTCATTGTACAATTGAGGTTTCAACCTGCTCATGAAACAAGTGAGGAGTCAAACTGCACAAGTGCAAATCCCCAGCACAGCCTGTGCATCGTTCTCACCCTCTGGGAGAGTAATGGGCCATCCCCCAGTGGGGCAAGCAGCTGCTCTTCAGTCAGCTGAGCTTTACCTGTCCCACATGAGCACTACCAGCATCTGCAGAGGACCTACCTGCCCATGTAGCTGGTGCCTGCTTGGAGCAGATAGTTAAGTGGTGTTAATGTACCAAGTTAATGTAAAGATGTTTCCAGGTCCCTCAGTCTTCTCTTTCTACAGGGCTTAGATAGCTCAGATCCTAGGAGCACGAGAACAACAGCTTTTGTGTGTCTCAGTGGGTTTTATAGTGAGCCAGTGCATTTGAATGGGAAAAGCTGTCACTTCTTTACTTCCTTGGATCATGGCCCAAAGCTGCTGCCTTCACACCTGACATCCAGGGAGGATTTCATTTCTCTTCTTTGTGTTTTGGAAGATTTCCTTCCTGTGTCGAGGAGAGCTACGCTCAGGACTGGCAGCAGCCCCAGAACACAAGTGTAGATTGTGACTTTCTTTCCTTGGGATGTAATTGTTTACCTGCATCTTTCCACCAAAGAAGGATGATGACATTGTCAATTGTCACTTCCCAAGACAGCATATCCTGAAGGAAAGAGGTTTTCACCTTCCATTGCTGCTCTGTAGATTAAATTCTTCCTTTGCATAGCAGGTGAAGGGATAGATCCCAGTTACACCTGACTGTTGTGCATAAAAAATAGGGTATAGGGAGGCTTTATGACATGCATCATTTCCCTCCCATCTCTAAAAGATGTCTAGCAGAGCTCCAGGCTCCCTTACTGGCCAAGAGAGAAATGGCTGAACCACTCTTTAAAGGTTCTCAGCTGAGACATCTATTTCATAAGGAGATGAACTGCTCATTAGAAATTTCTTTTTCTCCCCGTGGAGTGGAGAGGATTTTGAGCGTGAGCTTAAGCTAGTCTCAAAGGCTCATTGTTCCCTTGAATGTAGAGGCTTTAGGGCTGTTTGAATGTGGCTCTTGCTTTCCATATTGAGCAGACACTCAGAGCCATGGCAGCTCAGGACTTGGTGCTGATCCCACACCTTGCATGAAAGGCTCCAGCTGTCACCTGCATGCCACAATGGTCATTTTGCAACTTTTCTGCCCTTGAAGGGTAGGAAAATTGCTGGGGTGTGTGCTGTCTGTGACATACAGTTCTGGTTTTCCTGCAAGTATGCCAATTTTTAGGGGGGAAGTGGTATGAGTTTCTGCTCTCACAAGGGATAAAAAAACCAAAAAAAAACATGCTGCTGAAGTTAATGGATATGTAATGCAATGTCAGTGTAAATCAGGGGAGAATGAGAGCCAATCTGTGGTAAATCTCAGAAAAGAGATAGATGCTTATAAAGCATTTTTTGTTCAGTAGGACGTTTATTCCAGACCATACATCTGTGCTTGGATGGCTCACTGAACCTAGCATATGAAGGTTTCAGTTTTACAAAGGTTCCCTGTGGCATCTTGCTTATTGAAAACACTCCGTACATCCTTGGGTATTTTGACTTTTCCTGTAGTTTATGTGCAATATAATTAGATAAACAGCCAAGTTATAACAGCCTGCAGCTCTTTTATGGAAAGAAAAATCACGAAGACACTGAAAATGGTATAGCAAAGAGCTAAAACAGGTCCACTCCTTGTGGCTGAGGGCTTAAACTGATGCCATCACCAGGGTGTGTTAGCAGAGCTGTATCAGACTGTGCTCACGTCTGCAGTACCAAGGGGGACTTGAGGGCAGGACCCAGCTGAGGTTTGAGGTGAGACCTGACATTATTCCTGGTCTTCAATAAATGTCCTCTGTTCTGTGCCTTATGCACTAAGAATGCCTCGGGGCTGTCAGTTTTCCATCTCCTGGAGCAATTCAGGCAGCCAATGCTGTCAGTGTGTGGAGGACTACATCCCCTGATGACAAAATATCTGAGTAGTTGCTGCCATGTGTCTTTCTGATTGGGGGAAAAAGGACTTTATTGTTCCAGGGATGGTTTCAGAAGCAGAGCAGGCAGGAGCAGCATCCAAGCTGCTCTGTGCATAAAGACCTTACTCTCAGAATGGTTTGGAAGCCAGACAGAATGGAAATTTTCTCCTATTTTCTTTACAGCTGAAAAAACATGAAAAATCACAGGAGTGCATTTATTGCCATATTTCAGTTCCAAAGTTTGCCTTGCTTTAAAAGAAAA
>NW_008581160.1:1586-36689 GCF_000691845.1 Merops nubicus | reverse complement strand
CCCCCCACTTTTTTTCCCCTTTTCCTTCCCTCCCATTTCCTGGACCAGGCTGAGGTTTTTAACAGAAAAGCTCTTAGTCCTGCACAGAGGCTGGGAACATGCAGAGGGACAATAAAGTGTTTGTTCATAGACATCACAGAGGAACAGTCTCTAGTTTTACAGAGGGGAGAAACCACTGGTTGACTCTGAAGCCCACAAGGGCATGGGACATGCTGTCTAAGCATACATGAGAACCCTCCTCGTTGGCTGATGGTGTCTCCTCAGACCTCATCAAACCCTTGATCCACAGTGCTGGTGCCTGAAAGACACAGTGCTGAAATAAGGCTGAACGGAGGTGACCATGTGTCCCAGAGAAACTAAAGTCCATTCCCTGATGAGGAATAAAATGGGGATGGAAAAACAGTTGAAGAGAGAGAACCCAAGGCTCAATGAGTAGTGCTGGTTTTGACTCTTGTTCAGGAGCCTCTTTATATCCAGAGTTTTAAAGGAAATATTGTTTTTGGAAATACCTGCATGCCCAAGAATATCTTCTAGGTAATGAGTGACATTTTATTAGCTTCCAGAAACAATACATATAAGTATTAAAGGTCTTCCAAAACTGAGAAACAAAGAAGCTTAAAATGACCCAGCAACTCCCATCCAAAAGTAAAAAGAGGACAACAGCAGGATTAAGGGTGATGAAAATAAATTTAATTGCAACAAGGGTGATTAATATGGTCTGGAACAAGCAAAGGCCACAAGAGAAACTGCAGATGGGACTCAATTAAAAGAGACTAGAACAGAAAATGCTTTCCAGCAAGCAAACAAGTTAGACTGTGCTGCAAACGGGCCATCTGGCTGTTTTCCACTGTACAGTCCTACTCTGTAGGCACTTTGTTGGACTCTCACTGTAGTGACTTTCCCTTTTCTTGCTCCCCCCAGCTTCTTCAGTCCTTTGAAAACCTGGGGACAGGGTTGGAAGAGCAAGGGATTAAACCTGTCTGCACATATGTACACACTTCCCTCCACACACACTTAGATTCTCAAATAAACATATTTATATGCAGCCAATTCAGGACAGTGTGCACACAACCTGATGCAGAAGCATGGCCTTAGGCATAAAATAAAGTGGCAACAAACTTCAGTGAAAGGAACAGTTGTTCTCTGGGGTGGAGAGCTCCTGAGCCTACCAACATTTCCCAACTCTGTCTTTTTTGGAAAGGCAAGAGCTTTTCCTGAATCCTTCTTGGCCCAGACTGAATTGGAGAGGGCTTTGTTTCTGTCTCAGTCACTGGTCAGAGAGGTGAGATGGCCAGGATATTTGTGGCAGCTTGGTAGCCTGCACAGGGATGGTTATTCTGCTGCTGAGGCATAGCTGTGACTTTGTGTAACTTGTCCTACCTCATCCTCCCTTTTCACTACAAAAGCTGCCTGGTCCAGCTGTTCTCACAGCAAGTGCAAATGGAATTTTGCAAGAAAGCCATCTGGAGGGCTGGAAAGTCTTTTTGTAGCATGGACCTTGCAGAAGGCATAGTGTGATTGCTGCTGCTTGTGTGTAGGGCTCTGTGCTGCAAGAATTACTCCCTCCCAGTGCTCCCCACTAGAGCTTGGATGATGCTTTCTTAGCAGTCACCTTAGGAAGAGCTCCACCAAAGTGTCTGCAGAACTCTTCAATGTGGCTTTTTTTTTGACTAGAATGACCCTGCAACTGAACTGAGGTTTTTCAGCAGTGACCAGATGGGTTCAGTGATCAACCTCTGTGGGTTCAGTAGTTCATAAAGCAGCTCAATTTCTTCAAGTAGCCAGGCTGGCTACCTTGCTGATTTTCAAAAACCTAGTCAAATGAAGTTATGCCCAGAGGCCCGTGTGAATAGTGTAGACTATAACCCAAACATACTGCTCAGGTCCATCTCCTTAGCCATTCAGCTACAGTTGGGCACCAATCAGTAAGATGCTGAGCAAGGGACATTCCTGCCACTGCTTAGCCTGCTCCAGGCTTTACTCTGCTCAGTTGTGCAGCTCAGGCACTTCCTCTGAGCCAGATTTCCTCTCAGCAGCACACACTGCTCCAGGTTGGTTCTTCCATGCTCTGAAAGTACCTTCATGCTCCTTGGGCACAGCTCGTCTCATCTGAACTCACACCTCTGTAATGACAACACCCACACTTGAGCTGATCACCTTTCTCTGCTCTGGCAGTCAGCAGGGCTGGACCATCAGTTGTGACGTATGCATGGTGTGGTCTGTTTTAAATGTAGCTTTAGACTAAGAGAAACGACCCCTCCAGTCCCCTTCTCCAGACAGAGCAGGTCTCCATCATCCTGTGCTCTCCACGTCTGCTCAGACAGACCTCTGTCTTGATTTCCAGAACTGCTCCTTGAAGCAGCTGTTTGCTCATTATCCCATGCTTGGACATCCCAGTAGAGAGAGTGTGCAGTGGAAGTATTGCAGCATGGAGCCACTGCTGGAACAGTGGGATGTTAATCAAAGGCATTCCCAGCACAGTGAATCCCAACCAGAGCGGTGTGCACACTCAGGGCTGGATCTCTTTGGCACACTGAAGGGGAATGAAAAATTGAGATCAACATTGCAAACAGCACCCTAAGGAGTGGGCTGGGTTTCTTACTGGCAGGGAGTCCACGCTTTCACAGAATACACCCAAAATATTGTTATTGTGATTTAACCACTGCTCACAAGGAAAAGCCATTGCCTCTGGGCTTCTGTGGGGTAGGAGGAGCCTGGGGGGTTTCCCCATAGCTAAACTGAACTGCAGAGATACTGCTGGTCCCAGCTATTACCACAGGAGGCTATTTTTCCTTGTGTAGGCTCAGCATAAAGCTTGAATAAGACCAGGAGTACATGGTCCTGCCTTAGCTTTTGGGACAAACTGAATTTCCTCTGTTTAGAGCATTTTGTTCTGTGAGGTCCAACTGATGCACAGATGAACCTGCTCTCCTCCTACCCCCTGCCAAAGTACATAGAAATAACAACTGTCAGACTCAGAACAATACCAGTTTGCTGTAGACACAGACCCTAAAATTCTTCTCAGCCATCCAGCTCCTATTTTATGTAAACATCTCTGTTTCCATGTTCTAGGATGTTTTTATTCTTTGGTAGGCAATCCTGATGTAAAGCTCCCTGCCTTTCCTGGCCAAGTTTATCCCCTGATGCTCAGGGTTGCTCAGCTTACTGTGATTCTGGCAAAGCACAGAGCTGGCTGAGAAGCACCTGAATTAAGTAGCCTCAAGTCAGAGATTTTATTTAGTGCTCAAGCAGATATCATGGGTAAAGACATAGTTACTAATGACTAGGACAGTGTCCTCTACCTGAATCCCTTCAGGTGCATTCTGCCCTGTTGAGTCCACCCCTGCTCCCAGAACTTATGGGATCTTTGCTTTCCTGTTTCTGCTTTTATCCCGAGGGTGTGAATGGAGGATATCCACTGCAACAGCAGCTTTGGGGCCATGCAAGCAGAAATAATCTGAGCCCACCCCACAATCTCATTCCAGAGAGAGAGTTGTCAGGCCATGTCAAGCTGGTCCACAGTGAAATCAATGATGGACTCCAGGAGGGCTCTGGATACACAGTCCCACAGTTATTTGTTCTTGTAGGAAACACTCTTCTAGCTAAACAAGATTATGCTTCAGAGGGTGACCTTCAGTTCCCCCCTTCAAAGTTTAAAGATATGCCAAAATGTAGAAGCTGTGTCTGCTTCAGTGCTTCATGTGTTAGCAGTAACTGGTCTATAACCTGGAGATGCTCCCCAAAAGACAGGTTAAGTCAACCCTTTTCCTTCTGCTCCACGGTAGCTTACCCACCAATCGCTTTCTCCCTGCCTGGCACAGAGCTGGAGTATTCCTCACCTCTGTGGACTTCAGGCATGGTTGGCTGGGATTGAGCAGGGAAAGGAGTCAATTTACAGTACAGCTTTTTTGCTTTAGATCTTACAAACCATGTAGAAAATGTGTGTGATATTCATAAACATGATTCTCTGTACTGCCTAGAGCCAGGCAAGATGAATAAGACAAGAGCAGAGACTGAAACAGCAATACCTTCATATTCATGAATTTTAATGTCAGAAGGGACCGTTCTGGGCTGAGCTCCTGTGCATGCAGGCTCCCCAGACTTCCCCCTCTGACCTCTGTATTGAGCCCACTAACTTCCATTGTCCTAAGACATGTCTTTCAGCCTTTGAGTCTGGATTTAAAGCTGCCAAGGGATAGAAGCTTCCTTGCTTCCCTTGGTACCATTCCCAATGATCCATCACACCCTGTTTAGAATGTAGGCTTTGTTTCCCATTTGAGTTTGCTTGGCATATGGCTCACAGCTATCAGCTCTGATGATGACTTACTGTTAGACCTAAGAGCCCTTTCAGATCAGCAGCTTCTGCTTGAAACAGTATTTGTGCACTATGGTCAACTTTTTGGTCTTTTTTTTTGTGTGTGTGTGGTGGTGTGACAATAATTAGATTTAGACTTCCTAGTCTCCCCCATAAGACATTTCCTCCAGCCCTCAGATCCTTGCTAGTGGATCTATTCTGCACCATCTTTTTCTGACACCTTTATGCCACCCCAGAGGTGCACACAGTGTTCCTGGGGCTCATCACTGACACACAGAGAGGTTGGTATTCCTCTTTAGGTTTGTGTCAGACAATGGCAGGAGCACTCCTGAGTGACTGCTTTCTAGGACACAACATCCCATTGTCAGGCATGTTCTGCATCCCTTGTGCAATTTTGTTCTTGATACAATTAAAATACAGTCTATTTGGAAGCACATTGGCTCTAATACTGATCCCTGTAAACACTCATTAGAAATATCTCCTTCAACATCAGTGTCCCTCAGATGGCTCCTTTTAGAGACTTGCCAGCCAGACTTCTGCTAAGCCATTTTAATGTATGTACTACAGACATTATGCATCTTCCTACCACAGAACCCTATGAAAGTCAAACCTTATCAAAATCTAATTACATTATCTTACAACCATGCAGGCAGCTTTATCAAACAAACTTAGAATCATGCCAACTAACAAAATCAAATTTGGAAGCACCTGTTTTATATACAAGTGCCACAGCTAAGATTAATATTAGGCCTATTCTTCAGTGCTTAATTAATTGAAGTCTGTATCAGATTTTCCATTATTTTGCCTAGAATCTATGTCAATCAGCTAGTGAGTATTTACGAGGCTCATCGTTGTGTATCTTGGCTGACTATTGGCACAGTGCTCCAGTATTTGGGACCTGCCCCAGTGCTCCAGCACAGATTATAAATGAATATCAGTGGGCCAGCAATTTACTCAGCCAGCTCTTTAAGGACTCTTGGGTACGGCTGTTTAGCCAAGCTGATTTCGGACTGTTTATCTGTAGCAGATGGTGTTTCCAATTCTCCTTGTTTACTGATGAGCAGAAGGCACTTCATTGTCCCCCACAGCCCGTCCTATGGGCATCCCCCCTGCCATCAGCCAGGTACTGACTGCCAAATGCTTTGACCTCTTCTGTAGGATGGCAGTTGACTTGGTAGTGGACATCAGTAGAGGGAAATGGTGAAGTCAACTGTCATGCAGCAGGAGAGGTCCTTAATGCATTGCTTATGCAGATATCATTCCTAATGGGAGAGACACCCCAGCAGACACTCAACTGCATGATTTCTCCCTGAGGTTGACATTCACCTGAAATTTTATTCCCAGGCCCAGCAGAACTTGAGATACACCCATTTGACCTCATTCAGCCCTACAGCTGCAAACTCAAGCCTCCCTGCTTCTCTGCCAATGTGTTCCAGCCTTGTTCTGTCCTATTTTCTGCCAGTACAGGCATCTCTATTAACTAAAGATTTCACAAAGACAATATTTTGTGATGTGTCAGGTTGAAATGAATGAGTGCACAGAGGTCAATTTTTTCATGAGTGAAAGGTTAATGCTGCACTGTACACGATGAGGTTTATTTTTGGCATTTTCTTGTGCCAGTGAGGCTATTTAATCGACTTTTCTGCAAGGTCAATAGGCGTAAACTCGAATGTTCCCTGTCAGCTGAAGTCAGCTGGGATCTTTCTAGATCATAGGAGTTAAACAGCCAATATTTGGACAGGTGACCTCGAAGGAAACACCAGTGATTCAGTAGGTGTGGTCCTTCCTTCTGAGTCAGTGCTGAAATGCAATGCCAAATGATGGTGTGCTGCTGGAGGACATGATTTTATTTGAGATATTAAAACCAACTTGAGCATTTGTGGCTATTTAAAATCTCATTATATGATACTGGATGATAATCCATTTAGGATTAATTTAGCTGGCCTTCCTATATTGCTTCTGCCATTCAGTGTCAGAAGGATGCTCCTTTCTTTTCCCGGAGCTTTCAGAACTAGCAGGCTGCTCTGACTAATTGAGGGATCCTAAAAGGATATTTTTAGGGTGGAGTTAAGGTGCCCAGAGTTGCAACCTGTGGATTTCTTGTATCAGTTCAGGATCCATTTGCAGTTCAGGCTATGTATGTGAGAGTATTTTCACCCAAGCATTATAACCTTTGATTTTTCCAACATTTAGAGGGCAGATTTCTCTTCAGAGTATTTTAAGGTACACAAAATGCATCCAACCATCTGGCCAAAAAGCCAGTGCTGGCTTGGATGGGGGATGCTGATGAGGGGCAGCTCCAGTTCTGAGGCCAAGGCTTAGTGGATACAATGGTCCCTCTTGAGCAAACACATAATACCTGTGAAGATCTATCGAAAAATTGTCTTTCTGCTCCACGGGGAAGACTGAACCACAAGAGAGAGAATGGCAGAGCAATGCAATAAGTGATCTATAATAACACTTCAGTCTGTTGTACATAGCAGAGTATCTCATTTATTTGCCTCACGGACTCATTTCCTGAAGCAAGAGGCACTTTGAGGCAGCGTGCATCCCCAAGGACTGGCTCTCACTGCCAGCCACATGTAGGAGGCTTAGGGGGTGGCTGAAAGCGTTGCAGTGCCCCACAGCAGCATCCACAGTGCTCTGCTCCCTCTCGACACGCAGAGCTCATAAATCCTTTCTCCTTGTGTTGTTTCTTGCAGGTAAACTATGACCACTTTACTATTAGTGTTTGTGTGTTTGCGAGTCCTCACCGCAGCGGTCTCTGGGGAGCTCTCAGGTACGTGCCCCGGGGTGCAGGGTGGCAGGGCTGAGCCACGTGCTGCACTCTGGTCCCATCCCCAGAAATGAGTGTACCCAAGATCTGCTCCGTGCACCCACAGGGCTCCTCTATTCGGACGACTGCTATGCCATAGACTCTTACTGTTCTCATGTTTGGGGCACCAGGCAAAGGCAGATTTATGGGGAAACCAATGGGAGCTACCAGCATTCCCCATTTTAAACCCTATCAGGTGTGATTTCATAGCACGGGCAGCAGCTACACCACATTAGACCACTTCATTCCCACACCCAGCACCTGATCCAAATCCCAAAAGCAACCATGGCGCAAGGGTCATGGTTGTAATTTCCCCTTCTGTGAGTTATTTTCATCAGGCTAGACCAAAATGGGTACATCTGAATACGTAGGTACAGATTTGCAAGGCAGGTGTAGGTGTTGGAGCATATGGAAACCCCGGATCCTTTGGATTAAATGTGTTATTGTGTTTGTTTGGGAACTGGCAGACAGTAGTGATGGCCTGGAAGTGAAGATACCTGAGCAGTCTCCCCTGCGTGTTGTCCTGGGAAGCTCCCTGAACATCCCGTGTTACTTCAACGTCCCAGAGGAAGAGGACACCAGTGCTCTTCTGACCCCACGGATCAAATGGAGCAAGCTCTCAAACGGGACCGAAGTTGTCTTGCTAGTGGCCACGGGTGGGAAAATCCGTCTCAACGCCGAGTACAGGGAGGTGATCTCTTTGCCCAATTACCCTGCCATCCCCACCGATGCCACCCTGGAAATCAAGGCGCTGAGGTCCAACCACACTGGGATTTATCGCTGTGAAGTGATGTATGGGATTGAGGACAGACAAGACACAATAGAGGTCCTAGTGAAAGGTGAGACCCTGCCCTTGCTCGTTCAGCTCAAGATCTTGCTGCCAAGCCTGAGCAGAAGGGAGGAGGAAGAAAAAGGGCAGAGGAGATGCTGCACTCCCCATTGGCATAAACCCTTTCAGTGGGGTCATGATAAGGCAGTGGGTAGGTGAGCAGATGCCACGGGCCAGGCATTTATTTTAGCAGGCTAGGATCAGACTAAACAAACCAGTAAAATGAGTCAGGGCAGAATATATGGTAATAAAAATGATTCTTTTGGCAGAAGGTGAGTTACGGAGACAGTGAGACGACATCCTTGGCAGGAGGTGGTACTGGATACACTGAGCTATTGCTCAGAGGGGTGAGGTTGGAACAGGGCTGTTATAAGACCTTCTATTTCTTCCAAACATTTTAAGAGATGGGATGCCCTCAGCTGGAGAGTTGGTCTGCTCTAGTAGAACTTTCCCCATCTCCTTGCAAAACCCATCCTAGTAATATGTGGATAAAATAACAAAAGTTTCCTGCAATCCTTATCTTTACTGTGGATTTTGCTTTCAGTGTAGGACAGGGAGACAGCTTCCACTAGAACAGTTAACCAGGAGGTCCCTGCAGCTCACACGCCCAAGTACATACCTGACAGTGGAGGCTGGGAGCTCCCTCGTTGCCTCCTGGTGGATTTTCCACTTGCCTTAGAGCCCCCATGTGCTGGACTGGAGTGTACCAATAGCCATCCTTTACAAAGATCCCAGCTCACCAAAAAAAAAAATAAAATTTAGATACATTTGCAGCAGATCTGGAGATTTTTAATGTATATGCCTCTGGTTATTGTTTCCTGGATGTTCATATAATGTTCAACCCTCTGCACTGTTGGTCCTGAGCAGGAGCCTGGGGGGTGGCAGCTTTCAAAGCTGCACAGCCACACAGCCCCTGCTCTGCCCCACCATCTGATCTCTGAACTGTGCATTTAAAACACTGCCTGGAGCTGTGTCAGGAAAGTCCTGAGTCCTCCTGATGGTGACAGAGCTCTGTGTTCTGCGATGGGTTTCCTCCCACTGTTCACACCATTATTCTGGTACTGGCTTTTAAAGCACCATGCCCTTATTGCTGCACCATGGGAGAACAGTCATTCTCCTAAGTCACCAAGGTGCTCCACAAGGTCCTGTGAAAGGAGGAGCCAAGCCACCCTTGGCCTCAGATTCTCAAATACAGACAATCTGTGTAAATATTTCATTGTTTCTAGTTGACATGTAGTATCTGTTCCTTAAACTTGTAACTTGTTTGGAAGGAAAGGGTTTGACTGCTCTATAGCAGACATCTGACTCATGCCCATTGTGTTTTCCAGGCATCGTATTCCACTACAGAGCAATCTCCACAAGGTACACCTTGAACTTTGAGAAAGCAAAGCAGGCCTGTATCCAGAACAGTGCTGTCATTGCTACTCCTGAGCAGCTGCAAGCTGCCTACGAGGATGGGTACGAGCAGTGTGACGCTGGCTGGCTGGCTGATCAGACTGTCAGGTAATGAACGGTGGAGGGGAGAGGAAAGCCACAGCAGGGACATTAGGGCAGCACTTCTGTAATGAAACCACCAACAGAAAATGGTTGAGAAACAGATGCTGAACAGGAGCTGTTGTAATTGCTGGTGTACAGATGGAGGTGGTGGATTGCAAGTCATTTTCTGCTGGGGGGGTGTCTATAGTAGAAAGCAGAGTGACGACCGTCCTCTTCAGCTGGCAGTGACAGCTGAGTAGACAGTGGCTTGATCCTGATCCTTCATCCTCCCTGAACAAAACAGATGCCCTGCCAAGATGCACGAGTGTGGCTCGGCTGTATGGAGCTGGGTACTCCCCCACTGATGCCTTTGGCTGGTGCTCCCAGGGACCTGTTGTGCTCAGGAGCACCTGAGGGAGGGCAGGACACCAGATCATCCTTCCCCTTCCCTATAACTCAGCAAAAGCCATAATACCTGACACTGCAGAGTGCTCCAGAGCTGCCTCACAGCCTGGCTGCAGCTGCCAGGCTCTTGCTCCACCACTCCTGACACACCCTCTCTCCCAGGTACCCCATCCACTGGCCCCGGGAACGCTGCTATGGTGACAAGGACGAATTTCCAGGAGTGAGGACCTACGGTGTCCGTGAGCCAGATGAAACTTATGATGTTTACTGCTATGCAGAGCAAATGCAAGGTGATTTGGGGCTTTTCTTCTTACTAGATGCAGAAAGCTCTGATCGTGCCCAGGCTGGGCAACAGTAAATACAAAGCAAAGGCAGGTTACAGATGGAAAAGCACATACCCCAGCAAGGCCCCAGACTCTACAGTCTCTCTGTTAGACCTTGGACAATTTTAATGTCAAATGACTAATGCAGTACAGAGGGTGGAGTCTGTCAAAGCTCCACCAGAGTCCATGCCATCCTGCCTGTCTCTGGTCACACATTCAGAGGTGTCCATCACCCACGCTTATGGCAGGCATCCATTGAAATGGTCAGCACATCAGGACTGAAATTGTGCTTTATTTTCCTCTTGCCACATGACTCCAGCTGGTTTGGTATGTTTTGCTTCAGTCTGTATTTGGTCTGTAAGTCTCCCTTTCTTCTGGTCTCTACAGACAATCACCAACATGGAGTTACAGTACAGCTGTAAAACACAGGAAATTTCGTCTTACCCAGACTCTCAGGAGTGGGAAGGGGAGAGAAAGGGAATCAGGGTTAAATTCTACAACTAATTCCTGCGCTAACAGATGATGTAATCGCAGGTAAAGTCTTCTACGCCACCGCCCCCGAGAAGTTCACCTTCCAGGAGGCTTTTGACAAATGCCGCAGTTTGGGAGCCCGTCTGGCCACCACGGGGGAGCTGTACCTGGCCTGGAAGGAGGGCATGGACATGTGCAGCGCGGGCTGGCTGGCCGACCGCAGCGTCCGCTACCCCATCTCCAGAGCACGGCCCAACTGCGGAGGGAACCTGGTGGGCGTGAGGACCGTGTACCTGTACGTCAACCAGACGGGGTACCCACACCCCGACTCTCGCTACGATGCCATCTGCTACGGCGGTGAGTGCCCCAGGGCTGTGGGGCTGAGCGATCTGTCTCCACACATCAGTTATCAGAGAGAACCTCTTGCATCTAGGGTTTTTTTTATGAAAAAAAAAAGGTGGGGAGAAAGCTGATTTAGCAATAGACTTGGTCCTCTGTTGGTGTTCAGGTAGCAGAGCTAGAAAGTGCCCAGGTGCCTGACCTGTACGGGGCAGGGGAATCTGAGGAGATGGGTGTGATACAACCCTCTTCCCTCCAGTCCACCCACAACTTCCAGCCTTGGTAGCTCTCCTGGAGATGTGGAGTAGAGCTCAAGTGCTTCGTGTACAAGACTTTCAATAGTGGAGATAGAAGAGAAGAAAAAAGAGAACAAGTCTGACTCTGAAGATGAGTATAGTGCTGTGATGTGGTACAGACATGTGCCTGAGTTTCCATGCTGGGATAAATCAGAGTCTGCAGCAGTTGCTAGCAAACAGAAATAGGGTAAAATTGCACCTAGAAAGTCAAAAGCATCCTGGCTACATCTCCTGTCTTCTAAATGCACATTTCTCTCTGCAGCAAGAAGGGGGCAAAGCACAGTGGTATATGGTCTGTTCAGGTCAGCCAGAGGCTTTCTCCTCTGACTTCAAATAGGATTACCATCTTTAAGAAAACAATATTTTAAAATGTGTTTTGATACAGATTGATACAGATTTATTGTGTCCAGATGCATGCCTGATCAGTGTGTCAGGAGGCCCTGTAAAACCTCCCACACCCCTTGGAGGTATTCAGTTATACAGGCAAGCTAACGACTGGTCCATCAGGCCACAGCTTTCTGTTTATCTCAGGGTATGCATCTGAAACTGCTGAGTACAGCTAGTCCTTATCTGAACATCTCTACCTAATTCTTTGAATCCCTTGAAGCCTGAGAGGTACTGGCTAAAATGAACTAGCAGGGAAATGGAATTGGAAATAAGTAGAGCAGGGAAAGCAGTATTAGGGGAAAAACCTGAGAGTGTTTCATTATCCCTCCCAAGCCAAGACCTGCTTTGCTGCATGTCCAAGATGTTAAATCCCTCCCTCACCTGCTGTTCCTTAAGCCACCGTCCTTGCTATAGGCTGACCTGCTCAGTAGCATGTTAAGCCTGTTCTCCTACAACCAAGGGATGTGCCTTGAGCAGAAAAGTGATTTGGGAAGGCAAAGGCAGGAGCCGTTTGAATGTATTTGGTGCAGCAAGTGGCCCTGGTTGTCCTGGTGATGATGGGTGTCCTGGGTTAGCATGCTGATACGTGAGTTGCTCTGAAGTCGTCCCCTGGGCAGAGCAGAAGGAGATCATGATCATGCTGAGAGTTCATGGACCAAGTGTGAGGATCCAGTTGTCTTTCTCCCACGGTTCAGAGCTGCTGTGGAGGTTGCCCAAGCTCCCCTACTTCTCCCCGGCCACCTTAAATTCTTTGCGGCAGGCACTAGAGGTCAGTGCAGACTTGGATATGAGCTGGGGTATGAGCAAGGTGTTCCCGGGAAGGAGAGCAGGAAAGGTCCTCTCATCCACGGGCTGTGGAGCATGCAGTGCCTCGTTGCCCCTGCTTCGAGAACACGCCCCCGGCGCTGAGGTGTAGTACAGAGCCATAGCGGAGGAAGCAAAACCATTTCTGTCAGCAGCCCGTCCTGATTTCCCTGCTTCTCTCAGAGCTAGGAAACACCCAGCTTCTTCGTGCAGGCATCACCATCACCTGCCAGACTGACCATGTGCTCTCTGCTTGCTGCTTTGTCTCCTGATGTAGGGGATGACGTTGAGAGCCTTGTCCCCGGGCAGTTCATCGATGAGACGGGAGGGGAGCTGGGCAGCGCCTTCACTGTCCAGACTGTCACCCAGACTGAAGTGGAGTTACCTCTGCCACACAATGCCACGGAGGAGGAGGCTCGTGGCAGCATCGCCACCCTGGAGCCCATTGACATCACGCCCACCACCACCGAGCTGTATGAGGGCTTCAGCGTCCTGCCCGATCTCTTCCCCACCAGCATCACGGTAGAGGCAGCTTCCCCAGAGGAGCAGAACGTGACCAGGGGGGATGTCACAGAGGTGTGGCCTGCACCTGCAGAGGTGACCACCATAGCCTTAGGCACTACCTTCACCACGGAAACAGCAGAGGTGAGCTCGGTGGCAGAGGTCGTGGGGGTGACTGCCACACCAGGACCAGAGTCTGCCTCAGCCTTCACAGTGGAAGATCAGCTGGTGAGAGCGACGGCAGCCCCCGGTGTCGGTCTGCTCCCTGGACAGCCCATCTCCCCCACCGGTAAGTCACCGAGACTGCAAGAAGCCAGAAGATCAGTTTCTCCTAGAGGTAACCATTCAGCTGAAAACAGCCTGAACACCTGCCATCACAGAGGGCGTTCAGGCCCCTGGAGGTGTGGGGGGCTGTTTGGGGTCAGGGACAGGCTGAGCACTTCCCCTGTGGTAGGACAGAGGTGGTGAGGAGGAGGCTGTGAGCCACCCCATTACATGCTGGGAAGGGCTCAGCTGGTTGACGCTGGGGACTGCAGTGGTCACACTCTGTACTGCCACGTGGAAGATCCTACAGGAGGGCTAAAGAGATCCTCAGAACACAACCCTCAATGGCAGCAGAGTTCAATGAATGAGGCATCTCCTTCAAAGCATTTTTGGCAGGCACTGGTCCTTGCACCGTTGTTGGGATAGACCCTTTCTGGTCACGCATCCCAGTGGAGGGAGGGTCCCGTATCAGCTGTCTCACAGCTTCTCTCCCCCCAGGCGTGGTGTTTCACTACCGTGCTGCCACCAGCAGATACGCCTTCTCCTTCGTCCAAGCCCAGCAGGCCTGCCTGGAGAACAACGCCGTTATTGCCACCCCCGAGCAGCTCCAGGCTGCCTACGAGGCTGGCTTTGACCAGTGCGACGCCGGCTGGCTGCGGGACCAGACAGTCAGGTAAAACTATACTGGCTTGGGGAAGATACCTCTCAACATGGCTATTCAGCCACAGAATTGAGGCTTTACTCTGGCCTGCCCCGCCGCTCTGCTCGTCAGCACCTAAAGTCTTCCTGACCTAAGTCTGTCTCCAGGCCATGGTGCCTTGTGGCCTTGTTCTACCTATTTCCTAATGTGTATACATCCTACAGTCATGAGCTCCCTTGGCATGTAGGAAAAGTGGATGGAAGTTTGTATTCATTGCCCTGGGCTTTAAATGGAGGTGTTTCCAAGTCATGCTGGGGCGGGGCAGGGGGGCGTCCAAACACATCTAATGGTGAAGTATTTGTGTCATGCTCCCAGGTACACTGAGGTTCTTCAGTTTAGGGGACTTTAGGCTGACCTTGTGTCACCTCCTCTCTTCTTCTTTTGGCAGGTATCCCATTGTGAATCCCCGAAGTAACTGCCTAGGAGACAAAGAGAACTCTCCAGGCGTGCGGTCCTACGGCATGCGCCCGGCCTCGGAGACCTACGACGTGTACTGCTACGTCGACAGGCTTAGGGGTATGTTCTCCTCCTTCTGGGCACAGCTGTGGGGCAAAAATGTGCTTCTCACCTCCATCTGCGTGTGCACGGGTGGGACGCGGGGACTCACGCCTCTTTCCCCCCCATCCCTCAGGTGAGGTGTTCTTCGCGACCAAGCCAGAGCAGTTCACCTTCCTAGAAGCTCAGCAGTACTGTGAGAGCCAGAACGCCACGCTGGCCTCCGTTGGGCAGCTCCACGCTGCCTGGAAGCAGGGCCTGGACAGATGCTATGCGGGCTGGCTAGCTGACGGCAGCCTCCCGTCCCCCATCACGGGGGGGACGCGCCCGGCGTGAGAACCATCTACCAGCGCTCCGACCAGACGGGCTTTCCCCACCCGCTGTCCCGGCACCACGCCTTCTGCTTCAGAGGTACCTTCCCCCTCGCAGGGCGTGCAGCCCAGTCCCCCTGGGGAAGGGCCTTTCACCAGGGAGGCTGGGCACATCACAGTGCCAGTCGGGGTGAGGCGCTTCGCTGCTGTCTTGCACTATGAATTTCTGGAAACCTTTGTCCAATGCCTTTTTGTTCCAGCTCTGCCACCTGTGGAGGAGGAGGGGGTCACCTCATTCTTTGATGACGTGCTGGCAACCCAAGTGATTCCTGGAGTGGAGGGGGTGCCCTCTGGGGAGGAGGTGACCGTGGAGACGGAGTTTGCCACTCAAGCTGAGAATCAGACAGCCTGGGGGACAGAGGTCTTTCCAACCGACGTGTCGCTGCTCTCAGGTGGGTCAGAGCTTTCCCATCTCCTGGGTCTCACTTGGCTGGTGTTGTAGGGTTGGAAGACTCCCAGAATAACTGTGCTGTGTCCTTGCTGAGGGAGACTCCCTCTAAGTCTAGACAGTTACCACCATATTAACAAAGGCTGAGGCTGTGCACACAGGAGGAGCTACACGTGTATATTATTGAACATATGTCTGGGACTGAGCTAAATGACCATCAGACCAGCACACGCAGCACTGCCAGAGCACCTTACAAAATACGTTGCTGTGTATCCAGGATGGAGAAGGTAGGCTAGAAGAAGATCCAGGCCATGCCTTCTAAGGAGGACAGAGCTGAAGTGTGTCAGACTAGCACCTTCTCTTCCACATTATCTCCAAGAAAGCAGTAGTTTGGTTTTGGTACCTGGGAATTGGTGTCACTGTTGTCATCATCCCATGTCAGAAGTTTATCTATTCTGTCAGTTTCCCAGAGATATTTAATTTATAGTTGTTTAAGGTACAAAGTTCATTTATAATTTTGAGGTGACCAAATTATTTCTACAAGCACACAGGACTTTATGACCTTATCCCAAAGGTATCAGTCTGGAGGTGAAGTTCAATCAGGAAATTGTTAATAGCTTCTTTAAAACAATTCAGTAAATAATTTTCCTATCTTCCTCTCTTTGTTTGCTCTTTCTTTTCCAGTGAGTCCATCTGCTTTCCCTCCAGCCACCATAATACCAGAAGAAACAAGTACAAACGCTTCTGTCAGCGAAGTGTCGGGGGAGGTGACTGAATCTGGAGAATATCAAGTCAGTGGTGAATCTTCAACATCCGTGTGGGTACCTGGAGTCACAGATTCAAGCAGAGAACCGACTTCTGGAGTTTTTGAACTTAGTGGAGAACACTCAGGGATTGGAGAAAGTGGATTACCATCTGTAGATCTCCATACCAGTGGCTTTCTACCTGGAGAAAGTGGGCTACCCTCAGGGGACGTGAGCGGCATGCCTTCTGGCACTGTTGACATCAGTGGCTTGCCTTCTGGAGAGGAAGGTGTATTGGTGTCTACTTCGAGGATACCAGAAATTAGTGGGATGCCATCTGAAGTGGAAAGCAGTGGGCTGCCCTCTGGATTTAGTGGAGAAATCTCTGGCACGGAGCTAGTCAGTGGCACGTCATCTGGAGAGGAAAGCGGGCTCACCTCGGGATTTCCCACCGTCTCTCTTGTGGATACCACACTGATGGAGGTTGTAACAACAGCTCCAGAACGGCAAGAGGAAGGAAAAGGATCCATTGGAGTCAGCGGTGAAGGAGATCTGTCAGGGTTACCATCCACTGAGTGGGACATCAGTGGTGGAGCCCAAGGGTTACCCTCAGGAGCTGAGCTCAGCGGGGAGCCTTCTGGAGGTCCTGAGCTCAGTGGGGAAGCTTCTGGGGTGCCCGAGCTCAGCGGGGAGCCCTCCGGAGGGCCTGAGCTCAGCGGCTTGCCCTCAGGACTGGATGTCAGTGGAGAACCGTCTGGAACACGTGAGACCAGTGGGCTGGTGGACCTAAGTGGCTTTATGTCTGGCATCGATGGAAGCGGTGAGGCCTCAGGGATTGTCTTTGTAGATACCAGTTTGGAGGAAGTAACAACAACCCCCTCAACTGGGGGAGCAGAAGCAAAGGAGATTTTGGAAATCAGTGGATTACCTTCAGGAGGTGAGGATGTTTCAGGAACGGTGTCTGGGAGTTTAGACATCAGTGGTGAGCCTTCTGGGCACATAGACTTTGGTGGGAGTGCTTCTGGAGTGCTTGAGATGAGTGGACATTCGAGTGGAGTGATTGACAGCAGTGGAGAAGTCTCTGGAGCTGATGTCACCAGTGGCCTACTGTCTGGAGAGGAAAGTGGACTCACCTCTGGCTTTCCCACAGTCTCTCTTGTGGATACCACCTTGGTGGAGGTTGTGACACAGACATCGGTTGCACAAGAGGTGGGAGAGGGGCCATCTGGGATGATAGAAATCAGTGGGTTTCCTTCTGGAGACAGAGGACTATCTGGAGAAGGGTCTGGAGCTGTGGAGACCAGTGGATTTCCTTCAGGGACAGGAGACTTCAGTGGAGAGCCATCTGGGAGCCTGTACACCAGTGGAGACATTTCTGGAGCCACAGACCTAAGCGGACAAACTTCAACAGTGGCTGATATCAGTGGAGAGACCTCAGGGCTCCCAGAAGTCACTTTAGTCACTTCTGATTTAGTAGAAGTTGTGACAAGACCAACAGTATCACAGGAACTGGGTGGGGAAACAGCTGTCACATATCCCTACAGTTTTGGGCCAAGTGGTGAGGCCTCAGCATCTGGTGAACTAAGTGGGGAAACATCTGCATTGCCAGAAAGTGGTATAGAAACATCAACAGCTTGTGAAATCAGTGGTGAAACATCTGCATTTCCTGAAACTAGCACAGAAACATCCACAATTCAAGAAGTGAGTGGGGAAACATCTGCATTTCCTGAAACTAGTGTAGAAACATCCACAATTCATGAAATCAGTGGGGATGCCTCTGCATTTCCTGAATTTAGCATAGAAACATCCACAAGTCAAGAAGCCAGGGGTGAAACATCTGGCTATCCTGAAATGATCATAGAAACATCTACAGATCAAGAAGTAAGTGGGGAAACCTCTGTGTTTCCTGAAAGCAGCACAGAAACATCCACAATACAAGAAATCAGTGGGGAAACATCTGCATTTCCTGAAATTAGAATAGAAACGTCCACAAGTCAAGACATCAGTGGGGAAACATCTGCATTTCCTGAAATTAGAATAGAAACATTCACAAGTCAAGAGGCGAGGGGTGAAACATCTGGATACCCTGAAATTACCATAGAAGCATCCACGGTCCATGAAACCAGTGGAGAAACATCTGCATTCCCTGAAATCAGCATAGAAACTTCCACAGTCCATGAAATCAGTGGTGAAACATCTGCATTCCCTGAAATTAGCATAGAAACTTCCACAGTCCATGAATTTAGTGGAGAAAGTTCTGTGTTTCCTGAAATTAGAATAGAAACATCCACAAGTCAAGAAGCCAGGGGTGAAACATCTGGATACCCTGAAATTAGCATAGAAACATCCACAGTCCATGAAACAAGCGGGGAAACATCTGCATTCCCTGAAATCACCATAGAAACTTCCACAGTCCACGAAATCAGTGGGGAAACATCTGCATTCCCCGAAATCAGAATAGAAACATCCACAAGTCAAGAAGCCCGAGGTGAAACGTCTGCATTTCCTGAAATCAGCATAGAAACTTCTACAGCCCATGAAATAAGTGGAGAAACATCTGCCTTCCCTGAGATTAGGATAGAAACACCAACAAGTCAAGAAGCCAGGGGCGAAACATCTGCTTATCCCAAAATTAGCATAGAAACATCCACGGTTCAAGAAGTAAGTGGGGAAACCTCTGCATTTCCTGAAATCAGAATAGAAACCTCCACCAGCCAAGAAGCCCAGGGTGAGACATCTGCATTTCCTGAGACTGCCACAGAAACATCCACAGTTCACTCCACCCGTGGAGAGGCATCTGTATTGCCTGCTGCTGACATCAAAACAGCTGCCACATCTTTGGCCACTGGTGAGCTCTCTGGTGTTCCTGAGAAGGAAACTCCTGACGCAACATCTGGAGCTGTGACACACTCCATCGCAGGCATTTCAAGGGAAACCTCTGTCCCAGACGTTGTAATTGGTACCAGTACTCCAGATGTTGAACCAACACGGGGACCCAGGAACCCTGAAGAGGCTCAGCTCGAAATAGAGCCCTCCTCTCCCACGGTGTGGGGACAAGAGACGGAGACAGCTGTTGTTCTAGACAATCCCCATCTGCTGGCCACCGCTACTGCTGCCCTGCCTCAAGCTTCACAAGAAGCAATAGATGCATTAGGACCCACTACAGAAGGTACAATGTCTTCTCCTTGTATGGAAGGGAACTCACTATGGAAGGGAAGGGAGGGGGGATAGCTGTTCTTTTTTTTTTTGCTGTTTCTACAGCAGAGAAAATTGACGTGGAAGCAGATGAGAACATTATTGTGGTAGGAAGCCATAAGCATGTGGGGGTTTTCACAGGTCATTTTCAATAGCATCTGTCTTAACAAATGATCGTTGGTGTTTGGGCAGGTAATGCAGTTATCCAGCCACTATAACTGCACCCCAGAAGCCTCCAGGACTTCACTGATGCCTGCCCATGGCAATGACATGCCCCTGGGGAGAGCAGCTGAGGATCAGTTCAAGGGAAGCACCAGAAGATGCATATCTGGTCTTCCCCCACTGCACCACTGCAGAAGGTGCTTCTCTGAATTGTTCTTGGTGGGCATGGCTGCACCCCAGTCATGATGAGCAGCCCAGTGGGGTTGGCACCTGCTAGGAACATGACAGAGGCATCGTCTCTTGTGACCTCTGGAGTACCCAGGCCATCACTCTGCTCACCCTCTGTGGCTGCTGGAGGTGGGAGCTTGAAAAAGAGTATTCTGGGAATGGTCACTGAGAGCCACTGCAGCCAGGTCCCTGGGTGTGATACAGCTGGGGAAAACCCCAGGGCATTCACATCCCCTCTGAAATTGCTCTAATCCATTGCTATAATCTAGAGAAAACAACATTTTTTTTTCTTCTCACACGGAAACAAGAGCAAGGGCAGCTCCACTTGGCAGAGACTTCCTCTCTGGCTAGTGGATGCACCTGAGAATTTGGATAAGATGGGCTGCAATTCTCTGTCCTGTTTGGTTTGTCTTTCTGTGCTGTGTTGACTTGCTGCCTGCGTCCCCCAGCGTTTCATAGCACTCGTTCTGGAGCAGGAGGTTTGCCATCAGCAGCTCTGCAGTGCCAAAGGAGAAGAGGCAAAGCAAGGCAGCTGGGGACAAAGCTCACTGCTCCCAGCATCATCTGCACCCATGTTTGCATGGGGCAAGCTGCTCTGATCCCTCTGGCACAGAGGTGGCTGCCCTCTGCTCTCTGCAGCTAGAATGGGCACCACTACCTTTTGTCAGCCCTTCTGATAAATGCCTTCCCTTCCGCCCTGCCCTCTTTTGGCATTTTAGCACTCTGTCTTGGGTAGGAGCCCTTGCTGCCAAGTATAAATAGACACAATATTTAAATCTGAGTAACCATTTATGGTGAAAATCCTCTGCTGGCTCTCTGTCGAGCATCCCCCAAGCAGCATTCACATGCCATGGAGGCATGAGGACACTGCAGTGAGAAGAAAATGAGATGAGACATGGTTGTGCTTGCTGGTGGCTGCCTCTTGGCCAAGGGAGGAGCCCAGTCCCAGTAACACAGGATCTCCTGCGACATTCCTGGCCGTGGTCATTCCTTGCTACAGTCAGGAGCAGGCTCCTGGGGACAGGCCCTGTTTGAAAACCCTCAATGGTTGTGCTGTTGTATGAAGGTGTCCTACATATGCTCAGTTCTCAATGGGCCACATGTTGAGGTAGGACATAACGCTTAATTATGGTACAAAATGTATGTGCGAAGAAATTTGCTCAGTTCCTCCTAGCAAAAGTAATATTACTTCCACCCCCTTCCCACCTTACCACCTGAGCTGCTTCTTTTGGGGCTAATTCACACCATTCAGTGTCGGTTGCGTCAGACTCAGTAAGGGTCTGTAAGTGCAGGGCTTTGTGAAGCTCAGCCTGGTTTCTATCATTTCCATCCCCAAAGTGTTTCAAATGAGTCACTACATTTCCTTCTGCTTCACTTCTCTGCCTCTCAGAAAACAGGCAATCACAAACCTTTGTTCAGTCCTGTTCATAACACATTGAGGTCCTCTCTGTCTGGGCACAGGAGTGGGTGAGAGCACGTCAGCTGGGTCATTCCCACCACACCACTCCAGCCTGGCACGGCATCCAGGGCTTGGCAGGGTGCTGCAGGAGTCATGCACCCCAACGCCTTCCTTGCACACCTACCGAGCTCTGCTTTTGGGCCATACCCACTGCCACATCCCAGCTTGGAGGCAAAAACAACCCAGGAAAGGGAGGGCTGAGGGAAAGGAAGCAGAGCAGCCAGTGGGGCAGGAAAAAAATTAATTGGCCTCAAAATATGGTTTTATTTCACTGCTTTTTCTTTTTATAAATTACCCACAAGGCAATTGCCAGATTCTTTGGAGCATTTGTTAGCCAACATTCTTGTGAAGTATTCTGAAAGAAAACCATGTGTTCGGCAGCTCATGTGTGAAGAAGCTTGAAAAATGTTCTGAAATTGAAATGTTGTGTATTTGCAAGTCACAGAGATGATGATGTAGCAGCTGGGGGCTCTTAGCAAGTAACAGGGAGAGGTAAGGGACAACTGTATGAAGGTCAGTTGTACACTCTTTATAAACTAGAGATGAGCTTCAGTGCACATGTGTCCCTGGTGCTGGCACCAGGGAAGATATTCTAGGGTAAAACTTCTCTTCTTATTGGTAAACTACTTTACTACAGTGTGCCTCTAGGGTTAAATGCAATCTTGATCAGTATCTGAATGAAAATCATCCAGGTGGTAAGAAAGTGTGTTGACCATGAACTTGCAACATCCCTGGAACAAGGTGAACTTTTTCTAGAGAATTAGAGCAAAGTGATGACAAATGAAGAAAGAGAAAATGGAAAAATAGTCACAGATCTCCTTTTTTGGGTCGCTACTCTTTACAGGGCTCTGGGGATTGTGAACATGGAAAGCCTACAAGAAGGAACATAGGCTGGAAACCAAAATGCTGTTTCCTGTGTTGCAGCTGCCTTTTTACCCAAAGCTTCACGTTCTTGAAATCTAGCTTTTGCAAAAAGATCAGCTCTAATATCTGTGTCTTGTGCTGTGCTCAGAGTTTCTAGGATATAATGGAAGCCCACTAAGTGCAAATAATTTTGGCTACCATTAAAGCATGGGTGAAGCTAATTCAGATTACAGAAGGAGCTTAGAGTGAGGAACACGGAGGCATGCAGCTGTTGTCCTCTTCTCCTGTCATTGAAGGATTCCAGTTATATCCAGCCATCTTTTTAGTGGCATGATTTGAGAATAGTGATATTTTTCTGCTCTGCTCTAGCCTCTCCTTCTCTCTAAAAGCTAGAGCCAGAAGCACAAGAAGACTGAAGATTAACGCTTGGAGTGCCAGTATTTTTTAGTGTTTAGCCAAATTGAAGGCTACACATGCACAAGTCTTTAGTCAGCAGTTTGATTCTTCAGTGAGGACAGGAACCCCACAAGCTTGAAGAATTGTCCATAGGCTTGGCTTCTTCACCCAGAGTTTTGCCAGCTCAGCGGGTCTTTCGCTTCTGGTAACATTTGAAGACAAATAATTATTAGCTGAAAAAAGCACTCTGGCACTTCAATGAAAGGCTGTGGTTTGGAGCACTCTGGCCAGTCAATGACTTAAAAACTTCACTCAAGCTGGGGGGAAAATGAGAAATGTGATGAAATGGCAGCTATTTATGTTAAGTTTTGCTAGCCTCTGGTGAAACAACTTCATGAAGCCTGCTGCCTATGGTCCTGACACAGCTGAAGGTTAGAACCCAAATGAGGAAAGGCCTTGATGGGCTTTCCTCATTCTTTTTGCACTAAAGTTCAAGTTTTGTTGGTCCAGAGAAGATCAGCCCAGAAGAAAAAAACTCCAGAAACAGAAAACACTCACCTGATTCATAATGTTTCACATAATGCAGAATGAAAAGTGTGCTCTCAAGGAGATACAGGTACAAGTCCCAACTGAGAGACAAGCAAAGGCACAGACTATCTGTGGCTGACAAGATTTCTCCTGGATATATTGTCTATTTTTTATCAGAAGTTTCTTTGTTTAATTAAAACCTTTTTCTGAAGAGGCAACCTACAGTGTGCACTAGTGTTATAGACAAGTCAGTTTACACATGATATTTTGTAGGCAGAGATGTCCAAGTGTCCTGAGACTGTTGGATAAATCAAAGGTCTCAGCAGATCAACAGGTCCTCCTGGAAACCTACTGTTCTCTAAATAACTATATCTTTTTAAAGCTGTAGCAACATCTGCCCCTTCTCCTGCATGGAGGCTTTGGTTTAATTATTGCAGTTAATTATTTTAATGGCTTAATTGCACATCATACATCACTAGCTGACTGTACAATGTTTGATGCTAGCATTTTACTTAAAATGTAAGAGAACTTTTTTCTCCTATTCCTTCTTTTCTTGTAGGAGTCACCCTACAATTGCTCCAATGTTTTTCTTACTGTCTGAACTATTAGACTGGCACTTCAAACTTCCCAGGAGTCTCTTGAAAGAAAAACTAATTTGTACCTGGATTTTTTTTTCCTCAATATCTACTATATAATTATCTAGCTGGTCTCTGAGTCCCTGTTTGGATAATTGCATTTACAAGGAGGCCTGTAAAGAAAGGATGAGGGGCAAAACAGGGACTGTTGGACATCCTGAACATGCCTTGCTTTTCTGCCTTACCTTTTCCTCTCTGCAGAACAAAACCAGGTCTTTAAATTCTAGGGTATATTCCTAAACTGGTTGCTCACAGCTCCAGGAGAACTGTACAGTTTGTATGGGGTTTGGGTGGTTGCATCCACTCTGTTCACAATCTGCTTCTCCTCAGCAGATGTTTTAAGCACAAAGCTGACCTTGTTTAATGGGTGTTCTTGCTTGTTTTCCACACAGGCTGCCATTAAGAGAAATGCACAGATTGTATTGTTTTAAAAAGTGTTCACACTGCTGCTAGTATTGTCTTCTTAGCTTGGGAGGCAGGATTTTAAAAGCATTTCCTTCTCACCACTGACACTGTGTGTTCACTTTTGCCTGCCATTTGCTTTCTGAGCAAAACCAGCACCAACCCCTTTCTCTTTTATTTCTAAAGGATTTCTCTTTGAATTTCCATGATCTAGTACAGCAAATTGGTTTTGAAGGCATTGGGAGAATACTTATGTTGCGTTTAGTTGCACCAAAAAAAGTAGTGCTGGCTAAATATATTATGTAACTGGCAAAGTAAAAGAAATCTTAGGAAGAAAATGGTGAAACAAATTCTAAGTTTGCATTGCAGCTGTGTAACTCCCCTGGCTTTCTGCAGCCAACAGTTTACATCTTCCAGATGCAAAACTCTGTTTACATTGGATATTTTGTTTTAATTCTTGTATTTAAAAAAAAAAAAGAAAAAAAAAAGAAGAAGAAGAAAAATCTAGACATTAGACCTTGGGTCCTGTCAGTGACAAAAAATAGAAACTGTTGTGATGACAGATTTGAATAATCTTTTGTAATTTCTGGCCAATATTAGCTGCAGTATGAATCGTCTTCTAAAGAGCTAATAATTTTGCATTATCCTCAAGAGGTGAGTTAATAATAAGTTCTAAATGGGCTTCCTATTCTTGGCACGGGAATATTCAAGGCATTTTCTGCCCTGTTTTAACTCTGAGGCTCTGGAAGGTGAGGGCTGCCTCTGTTCTGCATCCCATGGCACACCGCTTGTCCTTTTTTCGTGCCGGGTAGCAACAGCAGCGGTCGTGTCTTCTTGTTGGTTGGTAAGCATCTGAGCTGCATCTCAAAGCAGAGCTGCCTTTCTGAATGACTGCTCACCCAAGCAAATAAAGAGCTGACATCTGTGTAAGATCCCTGAGTGTCAAGGCAGCCAGCAGCCGGTGCTGTGGCCACGGGTGGTCGCTCCATGCTGAGCAGAGCTGGCACACCCTCCAGGCCACAGGCTCCTCAGCTGCCTGGAGAGGGGTACAGTGATTTACTGACCTCATCAGGCTCTGAGCTCTGGGGAAGTGGGCACACTCACGGGATATAAAAACTTACAAATAAAATAGCCAAGCTTTGCATGACAGATGGGAATTTTTATTATTTTTTTTTTTACTGGAGCTCTCACATCCCATAAATCCTATGGCTTAGAGACAATATCCTAGGGGCACCCACAAAACGACTTGCCAGGGTTCTCAGAGGCAACATCAGTGTCAACTGTACCATTTGGAACTTACTTTTCTAAAAGACCTCCAAAACCCTGTTTTTCTGGGAGGACCGGAATCAGCAACGCTTCTTCCAACCCAGTGGATTTTTGAGTTTCCTGAGACCAGCTTGGTGAGGTGATTCTCCATCCAAAATGGAGACAGGATCAGTGCCCTAACAGCTCAAAGGGCTGAAGGGGGAGTTTGATATTTGTGATCATCATGTTTAAAACATGCTCTCTCCAGCTGTTTGTAGCACACTTTGGGGAAGAAAACCTGTCTGTGTCTCACTTGTGTTTGTTGTCTGTTTTTTCAATGCTACCTACAAGTTCACACCCTTTCTCTGTGTGTCATGTATAAAAATATGTATATGTATGGAGAGATACATAACATATATATTGTTTGCAGAGATTTGTTTTTACAGCATATATAATATGTGCAATCATATTATATACGATCTCTGTAAAAGGAAACTCTGCTCCAGTGTTATTTCCCAGCTGGGAATTTGTGTCAATGCCTTTCCATGCGTGTGTCAGCTCCCTCCTACTGCACGATCTGGGATGGCAACTCTCAGAATCTCCTGCATCTCAGAAGAGATCTTGGACATACCAAATTTTAGTCCACAAGGCCGAAGACAGCTGAAGACTCGTTACTCCCTGCTAAATGTTCTGATTTAGCTCTCATATGTGCTTTGTTCCCACTTCTGCAGTGTGCTTTCCACTCTGTAGAGCTGGATGGATAAAGGAGAACCTTTCCTCACTTGAGCCCACTGGAATCAACACAAACTTCTGTTGCCACTGCTGTTGAGAAGCCCAAGGGGCCTCTAGACTTGTAACCATCCCTCAGGACACCTCATTTTCCTTTATGCTATCTTCTAGGACCTCCAAGTAAGACTAATAAGCAATAGTCAGCCAAGTTCTTCTACTAGGCCTGTGACCCCTATTTTGTTCTGGAAAGTCTCGAAGTATTTATTAGTGTCATGGAAACAGGAATTCTCTTCATGTAACAGTGAACAAAGAAATCCAGAAAGCATTCATGAGTACTTAGAAGGGCAATCCAGAGGAAAAAAATCCTTCTGCCAGAGAAGAACTGCAAAACTGGAGTGAGAGGTTCATCAGCCATCTGAGGAATGATTGCATTGCTCGCAGTGATACAGCCTAGAATAAAGATTACAATCTTCATGCTCCAAAGCAGGAACTGATTTACCATCCGAGGTCAGAAAGAAATTTCGTCACCACCATGTTACAGAACACATCAACTTTTAGATGACCTATCAGACTGTGGCCACTGAGTGACGAGACAGCCACGTGGGGTATGGTTTTCTATGAGAAGCTGGGCCACAGTTCTGCAGGGAGACAATATCCAACCAAATATACTCCAGTTAGAAGATGAACACAGATCTTGGGGAGTCGCTTGTTCTGCCCTGCTCTGGTGTTTCCATAGCCAACACGCTAATCATCTTTGAATGTTTTCTCACTAACCCCTCTCGTCCACCAGAAGAGCATGGAGTGTTAGTCAGCACTTTCAAAGCCTTACATTCCTTCTGAGTGTGAAAGAGAAACGTTGTCTCGCACGAGGATCTAACCAGTCATCACTTAACCTAACCTGCAAGGATGTGCTCCCACTTTCTTCCCTAGTCTTCCTCCTTGTTTCTGGATTGAACGTCTCTGAATCTTTCCATTCTGAATGACTCTTCTTCTGATTCCAAAGCTCAATAAGTAGAACTAAGGCTCAGTTTGGAGAGGTACTGGGAGAAGAGCTTTTGCTTCCAGCACTCGCTGGATTTTACGATATATCGATACAAAGTGGCTCCCTATGGCCTTTTTCAGAGCCTCTATGCTTCCCTCCTTCTGTCCCAAGATGGCAGGGGACAGAGGTGCTACCAAATGGTGGCCTTTACCTACCCAGGCTTGTGCTAATTAGCAAGCTGAAAAACATTGGAGAGTTTGTGGGCCAAACTCTTCCCATACTGACTTCTCTTTTCACCTTCAGAAAAGCAAAAAGGATCTTAAGGGCTGTTCTATCTAGATGGGAAACTAAGATTAGTTTCCTCCACCAAGATGGAATCCACAACTGGAAAAGACATACCAGCTTCTTCCATCCTCATCACAAGTAAGATAGTGCATAGTGGGGACAGTTCTGGAGAAAATGGCACTGCACTCCAGTATTCTTCACCAAGGAAGAGGCATCCATAGCTAGGCGTAAGATCTTCAAAAGTAGAAAGCTGAGGGTCTCTGAACCATCTTTGAATGCACTTCTTTTCTCCTCTAAGCTTTCTTCATCTTCACTGAGATTTCTTGCCTCAGAATTTAATTAAATTATGGTTAGGAGGAAGCTAGTAGCAAACACTGTCAACAAGGAATGACAGTTAGGAGATAGAGATCTATTTCAGGATGTTTCCTTCACTTGTGAGAAATCCACGTTCTTCCTTGTAGACCCATAGCTGGTGGAGACAGACACAAGTTTGCATGTTCGATGCATCAGGCAGAGAGAGCAGACAAGGAATAATTACCACAGCTGTCAAAGACACTGAGTGGTGTGTACTGGATACATCGTGCTGAGCTTGCACTGATACCTTCTGAGTGGTGTTCGACCATCAAGTGACAGAAAACCAATGTCTTCCTTGTAGGGTGGGTTAGGTCACTTGCCTTCATTCTTCCAGCAGCAGCAGTGGCAGCATGTGTTAAAATAAAACCCTAGCAACTTCCAAGTGCCCCCAAAACAACAGCTACTCCCTTCTAAACAAGCAAGAAAACAAGTTCTCCTGTCGGTGGAGTTGTCTGCCCAGAGCCCTAATGGAAGCCCTTGATTTCTTGCAGACACTGATGAGTGCCACTCAAGCCCCTGTCTGAATGGAGCTACCTGCGTTGATGGCATCGACTCTTTCAAATGCTTATGCCTTCCCAGCTACGGAGGGGACCTGTGTGAGATCGGTACGGCCTACCTGGCTTCAGCTAATCTTACTAACTGCTGCACTACCTTCTCCCCACCCTTCCCCTCAAAAAAGCTCACCCCAAGTGCTGCCATCAGTCCTGCCCTCATCTCAATAACCTAACCCCTAACAGCGGCTTAAAACACACTAGGGAAAAGCTTTGAGACTTTTGCTTGCGTATTCTGATTAGTTTGTTCATCACAGCACCGTGTCCTTCCTCCTAAGCAGGAGCTTCTAGTACCTTCTTCAGCTTTCTTTAAGTTTCTCTAGTGAAGCTCCATACAGGTCATAACAATGTTGATCACAGAAGTCGCTGTCTCTTTGGCTCAAGAGTCTTTCTGTTCATCTGTAACAGTAGGGAAACATCTTGACTACATCTTCACCCCAGGCAAACTTTCTCTGCTAGACTGGAGTTTCATGGAAAGATGTTTCAACTGAGCCATGAAAAAATATTGTGTTTCTTTCTGTGAAGATGCTGCTGAGAGAAGCCTCGTTCACTCCAGGAATCTCCACCAATGTGACACAGAGTGACTTTTTTGCCATCTCTTCAACATGGCTTCCTGTGGCAAAATCAGCAGGGAATGTGTATCTTTGAGCAAACGTGAGGTGACCTATTTTGTCATCAAAATTAGGTACCCTGACCTGCACTAATACTTCTCTTTGTTTCTATAAGGAAAGAAAAAGAGTTGTGGTTTTTTTCTTAAAGCTGAACAAAGTCCAAAGCTTTATGAGCTTAGCTGAGGGGAAGCTTTCCTGCCTTGGTCAAACAAAAGAGAAATAAGATTGTGCTGTTTTCACTTCAGCACAAGTAATAGTAACATATATCAGATTTTCTCCTCCCCTTTCTCTGCATCTCTGTTTCTGCTTCCAATACAAACATATGGAGTAGACCAGAAGAAGGTGGCTCAGGATCATTGAAGTGTCTGGGCAGGAATTGTACAGTCTTAACATCCCTTTCCTAATGCAGCCTGATCAGCTCTTTGTTGCAGTGCACCTCCTGGAGACAGAGGTTTCTGTTGCCTCTTTGTCCCCAGACAGGGGCGCACATCCAGAATTTTCCACCTTTCCCAGGTTGTGGTTGGTTTAGCCACCACAAGACCAATGCCCTAACACCCACTGGACCCCTGACCTGTAGGTAACCCATCCAGGTGTCCTTACAGGACAATGCCTTTGTAAACCCACCTACCAACCTGTTAAAAACCCCTGGCCCCAAGGCCACATGCTCTTTCACTTCTCCCCCTGGGGTGGGTGCTGTTTCAGTGCCTGCCTCAGGTGTTTTTGTTTGTTATTTTCATGTTATTAAAACCTTTTATTTTGGAAGAAAGCGATCGTTGCCCATCCCTCCTTTACCTGCCACTGCCCTCCTCTTCGCCGACGACCACCCTGGAGGTCCTGCTGGGGTCCTGCTGGGGGTGTTTTCTTCCCAGGCAAAACCAGTGGGTTTAAAACCCTCTGTGAAGTATATTTTTGCATAGTAATAGCTCTTGATTTACCCATCCCTGCTACCTGCTGTTGAACACCTCTGTTTTTTTCTTCTACCCTGTGGCTGCTTACGATCCTGTTTGGTCCAAGCCAGAATGGATTTCCCCTCTTCTCTGATTTCTGGGCTCGTGATGCCTCAGGGCCATAGCCTGGGAGATGCAAGAGGAAGCCAGCACCCCAAACCCTGTGGAAAATGTAAATCTTCATTATTCCCATGAGGCAGACCCTCCTTTCTGTTGGTCTCCAAGAACAGCAGGATACCATAGGTGCTGTCTGTGCACATTGTCAGTCCTTCTTGTTACCACGACAGTGTCCCTACCAGGGAACAATATTTTCATCATTCTTTTCCAAGAAGATTGCTGTCTGTCCTGGTTTAAGCAAGAACAGCTATGTAGGAACAGTGACCTTTCTCCTAGAAAATGTCCTGCTGAGGTTCTGTGCCATGTGCTGTCCCATACTCAGGCTGTGATGACAAGGAGTGGTGCTCAAGCTGCTGGAAAGAAGTCTTAAATTTCAAAAGACAGAGCATGTTCTCTGCTTACCTTGTGCAAGTGATCTCCCTGCAAAGACCATGAATCCTTAGAGCTTCAATCCATTTGACTGGCTGAAGAAAGCAGAAAATGTTTTTAATGCTTCAGCTAACTACTAATTCTTCCAACATCTATAAGGCTTCTGCAATCCAGCTGGAAGAAAACCAGAAGTGTGGATTAGGAGCAATTTGTGTGATTGAAGGTGACAAGCGCTTTGGCACACCAAGTTTAAAAAAGAAGAAAGAAACTGAGTGCAGAAAAACTTACTGGAAAGGGAGAGAGGCATGAGGACTCCTGAAAGCCCTCCAAGAGCAGCAAGTGCCTGAGAAAGGGTGGTAGATCAGCCATCTGGAAGGCTGGGATTAAACACATTTCATTTTCTGTGTCCTTTGGTCACATGGAGCAGTTGTATGGTGTTGCATTGCACAAGAGCTGGTCTTTTCTGGTGGTTTCACCATTGGCCTCTGGTCCCCGCCCCAGCCATGGTTTCATGGGGGTTTTTTTTAATTAAAGGTTTCAACTCTTGAGTGTTTCTTAGATGGTAAAAAAATGTCCTGAAAACTTGAAAACTTTTTGTACTTCTTTAGGAGCTTCCAAGCTTTCTTCTTGAGATTTCTTTTTCTCTCTCTACCATGGTAAGTTCCTGCCTCCATCTCTTTTCTCCCATCTTGGTGGACTTGTTTCTCCTCCAGATACCCATAACCACAGCAAGCAACGCAACCACTTGAACCTGGGCCCTCCTCCCCTCTTTCATTTTCAATGCCTATGTCTTGATTCTGGGCATCTGGATTCAGGATTTAGAGTTTCTTTCCAAAGCAAGAAAACTCTGCAGGCCAGCAGGAGTGGGAAGACAGGTGTTCTTGCTTGATTAGTTCCTCAAAAACAGAGTCATGATACAGAGATTGAATTGCTCATAAATAAGTTTATATCACTCAAGTTTTCTAGCAGCGCTGGTCACATCACTGCAAACACAGGATCTTCAACACAGGATCCCCTCTCTGCGTATGTCTTGGATGCCTTCTGACAATTTTCACTGGGATTTCCCACAGATCAGGGTTTGCATTTTAGTGGAAGTGACCATGTGTTGTCCCATGCCATGAGAAAACGAGCTGCTAAGAGGTGAGTCAGAAGCCTTCCAGACTCAGGTACCAACTTCTTTTCATCCCTCCTTTGTGTGTTTCAGATTTGGAAAACTGTGAGGAAGGATGGACCAAGTTCCAGGGCCACTGCTACAGGCACTTTGAAGAGAGGGAGACTTGGATGGATGCAGAGAACAGATGCCGACAACATCAAGCCCACCTGAGCAGTATCATCACCCCAGAGGAGCAAGAATTCGTGAACAGTGAGTGCTGAGGGCAGTCTGTGCAGGACCCCATCTGCTGGGCTCTGAGTCTATGGGCAGATTTATTCAAAATGACATAAAACCCACAATTTCCCTCACCAGTGCTCAGACATTTCCTAATGGAAAATAATGGGTTGATCCATGCTCATGGCATGCTGAGTTGGGAGTTGGGAGGGAGGTGGACAAGCAAGATGCAGGGGGAAAAAGGATATCAGGGGGTAGTGACTGGGAAGGAGCCAAATGACTCAGAGGCTCCAGGGCCAGAGATGGCTGAGACAGCAAAGAAATGCTTCCAGCAAGGCGTACTGGGACCATGACCCACTCTTCTCTCCTCCTCTGGCTCTCCCAGGCCACGCACAGGACTACCAGTGGATCGGCCTCAGTGACAGAGCCGTGGAGAACGACTTCCGCTGGTCCGACGGGCACCCCCTGGTGAGCCTGTGGGCACTGCCTCTCGGGGGGAAAGGGACTCCCTGGGGTGGGCACAGCCCCGTAAATTATATGCTGAGTGCTTGGCCTTGGCCACTGAGTGAAGGCAGCCCTAAGCTTTGCAGGGCTCATGGTTTTTCCAAGCCTCTAGTAAAGCTGGTCAGCGAGGCTCCCGGGCACCATCGCAGCAGAAATAACTGCTGTAGCAGTAGTGCTGGCAACCCCTGCTCCCTTCTGGTGAGGTGCATGGGCGAGGCAGCAGCGAGGATGAAGAAGAGAGGAGGAGAAGGGAGGGCTCAGCCTTACACGAGGGGCTTTCTTCTCTTGGCAGCAACTCGAGAACTGGCGGCCCAACCAGCCCGATAACTTCTTCACGGCGGGCGAGGACTGTGTTGTGATGATCTGGCACGAGCGAGGCGAATGGAACGATGTTCCCTGCAACTATCACCTCCCTTTCACCTGCAAGAAAGGAACAGGTCAGCACCCTGTGCCACTCCAGCAGGGACGGGGGGCTCAGGCAGCAGCGGTGGGGCTGGAGTGGAGCCCACAGTGCATGTGAACAAGGGTTTTGTCACTGCAAAGGGTGGTCAAAGAGGTGGAAGGAGTTAGCAATAGAGGTTGCCCAAGGGCTTTCCAGGAGGCAGGAATGGAGCCCTGAGGCAGAAGCTGCTGCTGAATTTCAAGGCCCATCACAGAATTTTCATCTCCCCCTGCCCCTAAATTTTGTGGACTGAGGCAGGGGCTACTTGGGGGTGAGCTGCTCAGGTGTGAGCTGCCCTCTCAGCCAGGCAGGACTCTTGAAGCTCTCCATCTCTCTGCCTCCCTCCTGCAGTGGCCTGCGGGGACCCCCCTGTGGTGGAGAACGCCAGGACCTTTGGTCGGAAGAAGGACCGCTATGAAATCAACTCCATGGTGCGGTACCAGTGCAACCAAGGTTACATCCAGCGCCACGTGCCCACGATCCGCTGCCAGCCCAACGGGCAGTGGGAGGAGCCACGGATATCCTGCACAAACCGTACGTCCGCCCCTCGCCCCTCAAACGAGGGCTGGTGCACCCTGCAGCTGGGAGAAGGAGCTGGGAACGAGGGGGGCATCGTCTTAGGGGACAGATTAGCTCTCTGCCAGAAGGGGACATCCTGATCCCCTGGACTTGTTGAAAGCTCCCCCATGATGTGGCCATGGGAGCTGGTGTCTGGGCAGGTGTGGACCACAGGGGCTGTCTGGAGGGGCAATTCCTGCTCTGTGGGGCCTTCCACCTAGGCAGGGTAGGGGCAGCTGCAGAGCCAGGAAAGGGTAGCAAGGAGCTTACCAAGGGCCCAGGCAACGCATAGAAAGGGGAAAAAAATAAAAAAAGCTTCTAAAAGGGTGAGCTTTGGCACTACCAGTATCAGCAGAGAGAATAAGAGGAGGAGCTGTGGTCGCCCTGAGCCCATCCTTGGCATTCCTCTGCTCTGGGAACGGACAGAAGCCCTGTGGCAGAGATAAGCCAAGGAATGGGGCTGGGCTCCTGACACTTCTCCAGCTGAAGGCCTCCAGCCCTCTCCCACTGGTGGCCCAGCCCACTCTCATCCCTGCCTACACCCCTGTCCCATCCCTGCTTGCCTTCAGCTTCCCAATAATTTCATCGGCTTCAACCAAGTCACATCTGTCCAGTGGCCTCCTTGCCAGGTTCTGGTCCAGCTGGGCAATTCCAGCTAAAGCAACAGTCCCGCAGCCAGGGAATGTTGATATGAGCTGACGGGACAAACCTCCACCCCAGAGAGGAGGTGGAAGGAGGAGGAATGGAGGAGGTGTCCAAGAGCAGCCATGAAGTGCAGACCAAGCCACTGATTCTCTTGGCTCTGCCGTGCACCCAGAGAGCTGCAGGCTGCTCCCAGCATGGACCACCAGTGATCGAGAGACATAGGCTGTTCCCAGACAGCTTTTGCTGCTTCTATCAAAACCCTCCTGCAATTAGCACACCGGAGCAGTACCAGCTTCCAGGGAGACTGGCAGCAAAGATCAGGCAGAAACCTTCTCCCTGCCAGCCAGATGGGACCGTTTCCCCTCCCGTGCCCTGAGCACATCCCACCACTGATGGATATTTCCCTCCCCATCCCAGGGGACCGGGGGGGGGACTGGGACGGCAGCAGGCGAGATGGGGACGTGGTCCCTACGCCCACCCCATTCACAGAGCTGCCCTCCCAGACGGGCACAGGGAAGGGACAGGATGAGCACCTACAGAGACAACATTCCTGCCTAGGCTCCCCGTAGGCACGGGGCACCTTCATCCCTGGGAGACGCAAACCCCAGATGCAGAAGTGAGAGAAGGGCCCATTGTGCGTGGGCAGGCAGGCTGGCGCCGGGGCCCGTGTTTGCCCAGGGAGCCAGGGGACGGGACAAGCGGTGTCTCTGTCCCAGCTCCCGCTAACAAGGTGCCTTTTCTTCCCCTCCCTCTTCCACAGCCTCCAACTACCAGCGCAGGCTATACAAGAGGAGCCCCAGGAGCCGGTCGAGACCCAGCGGCAGAGCCGTGCACAGACCCACCCATTAGAGCGGGGCGAGGGAGACCACGGGGGAAAGCGAGAAAGAGAGAGTTTTAATGGAACAGTTATATTAACAGAGGCAATTTCTTCTTCTTCTTGTTGCTTTTTTTTGTCATATAAGGAAAAAAAAAAATTATATTAAAGACAAACCCACCTTTGTGTATATATATAAAAAAGAAATTAATGTTTTTTTTCAAGCACCAAAGCAAAGCAAATTAGATCTCAGCATTTTTACTAACCGTCCGGTTCCAATTATCTTCGTGCCTTCGGGGACAGGGAGGGGGGTGGGTTTGCAGAGGGCAGGGGGTTAAGTTAAATAATAAAGATTAATATTTTTTCCTGATTTTATCCACGAACAATGTAATTATTTCTGTTATTTAATCTCCGAGGTGAACAGCACCTTTTGGGGTTTTTTTTGTTTGGTTTTTTTTTTTTTTCCAGAAGCCTCCTCCCGCTGCAGCGTGTTGGGGCAGGTGGGGAGGGCCGGGCGGCTGTGGTGGAAGGAGCTGTGGGAGAAGGGAGCAGAGGGGATGCTGAGCCCCGGGACCCGGGTGCTGGGGGCTACAGCCTCTCTCTGCTTCCCCACCGCCCACCCTGCGGCTCAGCGCCCGTCCTGGGACGACGTGCTCTTGCCAGGGGACCGTGCGGGGCACCAGCGTTCCCTGCACCTATTTATATTTTTGAACATATCCTATTTTGAAAGAATGATAAATAATAAAGAGAGTGAAATCGGAACGGGCACTTTGTCGCTGTTGGTTTGTTGGGGAAGGGCTACGTGGGCTGGGCCGGGGGGGTTCTGGCTTGG
>NW_008581160.1:755-1441 GCF_000691845.1 Merops nubicus | reverse complement strand
AGGGTGCAGCCCTGGGGGCAGCAGAGGTGAGGTGGGGGTCCCAAGCCCCAACTGAAGAGGGCCCCTGGGGTAGAACATCACCCATCCCATTCAGTTCTCACTCTGGGGCGGGGTTAATCCACATGTCTAAACCCATCACCAGCAGGAACTGCTTCACTCTGCAGCTTTCAGTCCTGACACCCAGGGGGTTAATTAACACTCATTAATGACGGAGCACAAGGCCCTTGCAGGAGCTCCAGCAAGCACAGGGCTGAGCCAGCGGTGAGAAGATGATGCCTAGGCAAGGATGAGACAGTGACAGGTGGCCAGCCAGGGATCCAAATCCTCTCTTTGGCAGACCCCTCTCTCATGCTGGGACAGAGATGGGGACACAGCCACGTTGCTCCAGGGTTTTCTCCACTGATTTATTAAAAGAGGTCCAGGAAAATACATCTTTTCATAACCAAACACTCAAAGAAGAAGGCACCAGAGTTCAAGTGGCATCCAGGCGAGTGGCACATGGAGTTAAGGCACTGCTGCTCCCATGGGGACAGGCACAACAGCATCCCTCAGTGGGATGGGGATGGAGCTGGAAAAGGAGCCAAGATGCAACAGAGGCACCCAGTCTCTGCCTCTGGCCGAATCCAGCCTCCCCTCACTCCCAGCCTGCGAGCTCAGGGGCAGGACCAGCCTGGAAGGGCAGGCAG
>NW_008581160.1:317-714 GCF_000691845.1 Merops nubicus | reverse complement strand
GGCCACCACCCATGGGGTGGCAGGAGCCAAGCAGAGTGACAGCAGCTCATGGGGATCGTCCTCTTACACACCCCATGCCAGGGACAGTCCCAGGTTGCCCCATCTGGCAGCTGTCCTGAGCAGCTGTAAGTGCCAGCTGCTGAGCAAGATGAGGAAAATAAAAAGGAAGGAAACCAAATAAAACAAACGGAAGCCTCCCCCCAACCCACCTCCCCCCAGTCACCCCCAAGTAACGCTCAGAAATACCCGATGCCGGGTACCGTCAGGCTGGAAATATCCTCCGGCCAGGAAGGAGCCCTCGCAGCTCCTTATCTCTCCTTGTAGCAGAAGACTCCAAACCTGCCCTTGCTGGGGAAGCCAAAGCTGCGGACACCAGGCTCTGGGGGGCCACAGTTGG
>NW_008581160.1:0-263 GCF_000691845.1 Merops nubicus | reverse complement strand
CCCAGGAACTTCCAGGCGGAGTAGAGGTGTCCCACCCGGGCGATCTCAGCCCCCGCGTCCTGGCAGCTCTGCTTGGCCTCTTCCAGAGTCATCCCAGATGGGTGGTCCAGGTAGAAAACCTCTCCTAGGAGGGAGATGGGAGCACGAGAAGGGAGCATCAGTACTGTGCATCTCTAGAGCATGCCCTCTGCAACACCCCTGCCTGGAGCATCCCGCTCGGGCTGAGCGTTGTGCCCTCAAGTGCACGGAGCACGTGGGACAAC
>NW_008581159.1:0-3442 GCF_000691845.1 Merops nubicus | reverse complement strand
CGCGATCACGCCCCGAGCACGCCGCCAGCACGGGGCCCTTGCCCTTCATCCCGCCACGGTTTTTTTTCTTCTTTCCTTTGGCAAAACTTGTGCTCTCCTCCCCTCCCCCCGCAGTGCCCCCGCAGGCGGATTTCAGCGCCTGGCATCTGATGGGCCTCTGGCAACGCGGCTCCGTGGCGGCTTCCTCAGGAAACGGGGTTAATGCCTTAGTTAATATATAATGGCTACAATAAGTTAATATCATTAATATGTTATCTTTACTGAGCTGGTGCTTGGGAGTGACAGGCTGTGTGTCCAAAGCTTGTCAGGTATCACAGCGTTTGGATCTAGGGCTTGGATCTGTGTGCAATCCAATTCATCAGAGAAGATGTTTTTGCCCTGCTGCCCTTTCTTGCAGTGAAGTGGGTAAAAAAAATGCCTTAGTGAAACATAACCCAGGTATTAGCCAGGAGAAGGTTGGAGGTGTTTGTTAAAAGTGGTTTATGGCAAAAGGGACCATTAGAAAGCAGAGAGATGCAGCATGTGACAGCACCCTGATTTCGTGGAAGTGAGAATAACTGGAAATGCTGAAGTTGGTGACAGCTACAGGCAGCCTGTTAAGATCCTTTTCTCGTTTTTCCTACACTTGATGCTGAAAGCCTGTAACACCCCGTGGTACATGTCACTCCTTGTGATTCACCTAAAGGACTGTGTATTTCCTTTTTGGGAAAAACCAGAAGGCAGCACTGTCACACTGCTCCCCTGGCTTGCTGCCACGGAGCATTGCATCAATACCATACAGCAGATTACATCATCTGCTTCCAGCGGTGGCTCCATCGGTGCCCGTGTGGCTGAGCTGTATACATTGCAGGGCCTGCTGACCTCGGGGCACTCGCTAAAGCCACAAGAAGCTGCTGGGATTCACAGCGTGTGATTTCCTAGAACAGATGATGGTGTCTGGAGAGGTTTCTCTTCTGATCTGTGTGGCTGAGATGGTGGGAGTTGCTCTGCCAGGGCAGCAGATCAAGTCACAATAGGTGTGAGCTGGCGGATAGGAGTGGGTGGGCAGGCATAGCCTGAAGGGTGGGCAGCAGCCCCCAAAGCAGGCTGGAGCCTGAGGGGCTTGTCCTCAAACCAAGGCAGGAAAAAGGGAGGTTCTGTTACTCCCTGCCCCCAGCACATGGAAGGGAGGGACATTTGCACAGGCAATGGGGGTTTGATGTGGCTGGGTTGTATCCCAGCCTGCCCGGGAGAAGCCTCTCTGTGATGTGGAGAGCTGGTGATGGGAGTCACTGGTGCTGTGTTTCCCCTTCCTGCCCTGTGCTGCCACCGGTGCTGCAGCTGGCACGGCCCCTGCATGGCACAGAGACCCAGCCCTGCGGTCACCTCCGGGTGTGGGAGAGGGCTGAAGGGAGCTCTGAGGAGTGTGGGAGCTCCTGAAGTGTGTGTTAGTTAGCTGGGTCCCTTTTTTGTTTTGCTGGAGGATTTTAAACACCCTCCTTTCTGAAAAACTGCCCTGTGACAGGTGACACTGCCCAAATTCTGCCCTAACATCACTGAAATGGCTCAAAAGGGTTGGACTAGGTGATCTTTAAGGTCCCTTCCAACCCAGACCCTTCTGTGGTTAAAACCAGCCTAAAGTCTGGCATATGTTGGGGCCACAGTTGCAGACTTTGGGTTGCAGTCCTCTGGGCAGGGACTGTGCCCTCCTGCCCTCTCCTCCTGCCCTCCCTGGGCTGCGGGCATTAATGCCCCACACGCTGCTTGCCTCAGGGATGCGGTGCTTGAATTTGTTGGTATTTTTTTCCTTCCCTTCCGTGCTGAGCTGTGCCGTGGGCACGTGTGGAGCAGTGAGTCACCCCTCGCTCCTCACATCCCGCACGTCGGCAGGAGCTGGGGCCATCCCCGCAGCGCCCACCCCTCCGGCGGGGGGTGTGCACGGCGGGCAGGGCACTCAGAGGAAACCAGCCCCTGGGGAAAACTTGGTGGGTTTTTTATTTTTTTGCAAGTTTTGGATGTGCTTAGGAAATGCTATTGCAAGACTGGCTGTAAAAGTTGCTAAAGACTTGTCTATCCCTCCTCAGCGTCTGGGTTTTTTTTTGTCTTTAAATAAAAGGTCCTTATCTTCTCTGCCAACTTGGCAGCAAAGGTTGCAGCTGATTCCTGCATGCAAGCCATGTTTTTCTCTTCTGCAACGCTTTGAGAAATGACCATTGCAGAAAAGATAGCTGGAGGAGACAGCAATTAGACAGGGAAAGTTCAAGGTCACCATACCTGCAGCCAGGGCTGCATCTTGGGGTGTAAGGTGTGCTCTGTCCCTCCCGTGAGGGGCGGTGTGTGCTGCTCAGGCACAGCCTGCCTGGGCCCTGTGCAATCCCAGAAACAAAGGTCAGGGGGAAGTGTTGGAGCCGTGACATTTTGCCTAAAAAAAGATTTTTCTGGGGCAGGATTTTCTTTGCCTCCTGAACCTTATATTTCAAAGTCTCTTTTTGCAGCCTGAGGGATAGGAAGGGCACGTTTTATTCATTAACCATAGATGGGATGTCCATGCAGTCCCAGGGTACTAAGAGCTGGAAGTTAGGGAGAGCACAGAGCCCAGGATAATTTTGAGGGCTAACCAAACAGCTGATAATTACCTGTGGCAAACGCCTCTTATGGCAGTGTTTTGATTGCATTGATTTAATTAAATAATAATTAATTCAATTTTGTTGTAAATTTGAGTAACAGAGTCTGTGCAAGCTTGTTGTGTGGACATTTAAATTGGATTAAGGATGGATAGAAGGATTAATGATTAACACTAAATTAGACTAATTTTAGCTGCTCCTAATCTTATTTAGAAGAGTACACAAGGAGGTTGTCAGGTTTAATTGCAGCTTTGATTAAACCAGGCTTTATAGCTGGGAGAACTGCACGAGTTTAACGTCATCTGGAGGAAGAGCTCTGCCTGAGCTCGCAGAGAGCGGAAGCACCAGAGGCTTAACCTGGATACTGGTGGCTGGGGTACGGCCGGGACGTGTGAGTGCCCGGGGCAGCTCAGGGGGTGATGCTCCACTGCTCTGCTGCCCGGGTCCGTGTGTGCTGAGCTCACCCAGTGCCCCGTGGTTGGTGCCCAGTGCCCTGCACCAGAGCCACCAGCTTTGGAAATTGCTTTGGAGGGTGAAGCTGTGCTGCAAGCTCTGCTGCACGGGGCAGCTCTGCCCACCCGAGCCCCAGTCTGACTGCTCCTGGCATGGCCCGTTTTGCACGGGGTGAAGCTCTCGGGAAGGGGGCACCAGGAGCTCTGCCCGTGCTGAGGGGAGCAGGGGTGAGCGTGGCCAGTGCTGCAGAAGGGCTGCAGGGAGCTTGGCTCCCGAAGTGGCTCTGCTCCGGTTTCAGCTGTCCCTTGGCCGGGGCACAGCTCGGTGCTGGCAGCACGGGCAGGGGCTGGGCTGGGCAGGGGCTGGGCACGCTGCGGGTACGTGCC
>NW_008581158.1:262-1272 GCF_000691845.1 Merops nubicus | reverse complement strand
CACCCCCCCGCCCCTCTCTCGGCCCGGGCTCCCCACGCCTCCCACCGGGCTCTTCCCTCTCTTCTCCCCCCTCCAAAAAAAAATAAACCCCAAACCATCATCATCATAACCCAGCAGCAAAGAAACCCCACTCCATTTTCAAAGAGAAATCCATTTCTGCCATGGAGTTACAATTTTTGAGCCTTTTCATGGGGGGGGGGAAGATATCTGCCCGGAGGACTCCTTGCAGGGCTTCACCAAGGAGGAATTTAACAGAGGTGAAGAATTGGTCTCCAAATATTATTCCTCGTTTTCCTTTCACTCCAAGCAGGATGAACTAAGGAATTAAATATTCCTAAGGAACATTGTCCAGGCAGCTAAACTCACCACTCCCTCCCACCGCTTCCCATTTGAAGCCAGCCTTATATATTCAATAAAATGCACTTGTAAAGGAATTGGAAAATGTATTTGTGCGTAGTTGGTGGTAATTTGAATTAAATTGCGAGGTTTTTCACGTGATAGTGTGTTATCCAAAGCTTTCTGCCCACTCCACCCAGATTTTCAAAAACAGACACATTTTGTTTTTAGGGAAAGTGGAGCTTCATGGAAAACAGCTAGAGATTGAACATTCAGTACCTAAAAAGCAAAGGTAATGCAGCGTTTTCGTTTCTTTTTTTAATATTTTTATTTTTTTAAATTTCTGTTGGGGGTACAAAAAAAAAAATGAACGGAAGATAAAGGAGGCAAAAAAAAAAAAATCCCTCCCAAATATATGTGTGGAAAATTAGAGATGTTGGTGATTTGGTTTTAGCTGCTCAGCGAGGTGAGAGCAGGTTTGAGGCTCAATGTTTTAATTTCTTTTATTTTTCTTTTTTTTTTTAAAAAAAGGAATGGTTCAAATTCTCTCTCAGCTTGCCCAAGGTGATGGATGACTGAGGCGTTTTGGGTTGGGATTTTCAAACTTGTGGCACTGGAAGAATTTCCCAGCTTTGCGCCGGGCTCCTCTGCTGTGAAATGGGCGAAATCTTTTG
>NW_008581158.1:0-248 GCF_000691845.1 Merops nubicus | reverse complement strand
GAGAAATGGAAAACATTTGGGGGGGGGAAAAAAAAAAAATTTAAAAAATTCTTTTTAAACAAAAAAAAAAGTGAAATTTGCTGAGATCGGGTGGTGAAAATTTAAAGAAAAAGGAGAGAAAAAAACCCCAACAACCCAACGTGGGGTTGGCCTCACGGTGCCATGCCGGGGAGGGATTTAAAACCTGGCGAGCGTGGGGCGCTGGCCTACCTCCTACCCCCCTCAGCAACTTGGATTTTGGGGCTAGA